>NC_061770.1:15682214-15986005 GCF_022458985.1 Mugil cephalus | reverse complement strand
AGTGCTGCTGATCTGTCAGGTGTGTGACATTCCAGCTAGTCTGCTGTTCCCATTAACTTCTCAGGCATGGCATCATAGTACATAGTGTCCTGTCTGTGAGATCAGACGCCAGGCCTCAGTGTTCCCTCTGCATCTTTTATTTAAATGTTTAGAACTTGCAATTTAAACATTAATGACATCTCAGTGTGTGCGTGATCATTTCCGTGTTATATGCTGATGGTGGTAGCCTGCAGGGTAGGTGCGAATGTGTCATAAAGCAGTCGTGTGTATGTGTGTGTGTATGTGAAATGAGCTATCCGCATAAGGTGTGGTTATTTATGTGTCCTTGTATGGAGCAGAATGTGTGTGCGTCAAAGAATGAAAGTGCGAAAACAGCTAATACCTGTATTACTTCTTTATTTCACATTTCCCTTACTTGGGATTATTCTAGTTTGCGTAATTAAGTGTTTAACTTGTCGAATCCCAGGTTATATTTTCCCATGGCTGTTCTTTGCAGCCATGTAACCATACACTTAAGATTTTCCCTCTAACATCAACAACCTCTTATTATGAGAGTCCACATGTTCTTCATATTTGTGGCGAATGTCAGGAAGTGAGGATAACCACAAACACAGTGATCAATTATTTCAGATATTCACTTAATCTGAGTGCATCGCATACAAGCAAGGGTTCTGCATGATCTCAAAACAGAGCACACATTGATCAAGTATGTTGCCCTTGCCTTTGGAAATGAGTCTGAACTGCACCCCCACCCCCCACACACAGACAGACAGACGGACAGACCCGCTGAAACCAAACAGGAGGACACATGCGAGCCCGCATAGCTGTGGTTAAAGAATTTAAGAAGCATTTAAACTGGGTGAACGCACGCCATCTAGTCTGCATTTTGGACTTTGGAAACGCTTGCAATTTGTGATGTGTTCGTGTATTCCGAATTCGTTCCAATCAAAAACTCCAAATGATTAAAAAAAGAAAAACGACGATCTGGCACAATTTGATGTCAGCCTGTGTCTTAAATATTATTTATGACCTGTTGAGCGCGTATCAATATGGCCCCTTGGAAAAAAAACTGTGGCTATTTTGATACATGATATTTTTGTATTTGTAGAATTTGCGCATTTTAAATACATGACATTCGTTCTATGATATTGCACACACACACACACACACACACACACACACACACACACACACACAAATATATATGATTGTATATATTTGTATATATAAACCAGCAATTTATTTTCCGCGAGATTCCGCACAGTTTATTTTGGATCGGTATGTTTTGGACCTATAAATCCTCATCGAGAATCACGCTCACAATCACAAGTTTCGGCTGCAGAGTCTTAGAGTTTTGTATTATTTCACGTAACTGTCCGTTATTTCAGACAGAATGAAATGTCCTAAAACTGAAGCACCAAAGCCACAGGCCTAACACAACACATATCACACTAGAACAAGAAAAACTGAGCTTTTGAACTTAGCTCAACATGTGGAGCAAATATGTTATTTTGGGTCGAAGCTATAACCTCATCGCACGGACCTGCAACATTTACAAAAACAGAACAACTTTCAGTGAACTGTGGGAATGAATGGGTCCATCAGAATGAGGTCTGAGTTCTCCTGATTTTTAATTTGGATTATAAATGTCTCCAGTGAAGCCGGGAGATTTGATCACGGGCGTTTTAAATATCATTATAGGTGGTTTAAATAGCATTGCTGATTTCAGCTGTAACAAATGATTTACTTACGTTTGACATACAAAAACAAATCTAACTTCACTGTAAATGAACGGGACTAATTTAAATCATAATGCCAACGTCTTAATAGTTTACAGGAGAAAAGAAAAAAAATAGTTATCAACCTTTTAAATGGCCTCTGTTTATAAATACATACAAATTCGGGTTTGTTTAAAGGCAAGAACAATATTTCACACACAAACTCTTCAACCTCATACCTAGACTGAGATCTAAAACGATGACAAAAGAGAAAAACGCTAGTGAGGATGTTATTTCATAGCGATAACACCCTGAAATAATGTGCAAAGCAACAGAAAACATCCTGAATTTCGATTATTGTGTTAAACAATTGTCCATGTAAGTGATTAGTTATTTATTATGCCGCAAGATGTTTTGTGCTAACAGTAAATAAAAAAAAAGAAAAAGAAAGAAAGAAAACGAAGCATTATTCTTTACGTAAATATATTTAATTAATTATTTTTACACAATAATACATATCATTATAGGCCTTCTACTTGCGTACAGATCTCCTCATCTAGTTTAGACCGTGTTTCTCATTTCAGATGGAGAACCAGTTAAACAGTCTGCTGTGAGTGCACGAAGTTAACCAACTGACTCAACAAGACAGACGAAGTTTTCTGATAGTTATTTGATAATATGAAGAAAGTTATAAATGAATAATATGAGCATACGATTTAAATGTGGCTGTAATTCTACACAGGCAAATAAACATACTTTATTAGGATGTGTCCACTTTCTTTTTAGGATCACTGTCTTACGTATCCGCTCAAATGAAAAAACGAACATTTACTGTTTCAGTTTATTCAGTTTACCTTTCCTTTACTGCCGTGATTCCTTCGTAAATAACACACCTAGCAGAGCTTACCTTGCTAAATCTGTGGCAAGACAACGCAAACAGACACAAAGTGAACTCTGTCTATTGACAAATCCTCGATGGCTTCATCCACGCAGCAGTGACGAAAAGAACATAACTCGACGGCTGAATTAATTTACTTTCAAACATCGAAGTTCTGCGTTGAAACAAAATTAAAATGTTCAAAAGCCACGTAGGAGGGGGGAAAAATATCCTGCCGCAGGAGCAGCCTTCCTTTGTTCTTCCTGGTGTGGGCCTGCTGGTCTGACCGGCACATGGTCGCTAGGTGGCGCCCTTGCTCCATGAAAAAGCCCCCAGGTTTCCCAACTTGACCGCGCTGACGTCACGTCAGTCTGGAGCATCAAGGCCACTTCCACGCCGCTATTGGTCTGAAACTCACATGACATATCTGCGAGCATCCATAATTATGTTACTGATATTTTTTGCACCCCCTCCAAAAGATGTCAGCATCCTACTGTCCTTATTCTCCTCGGGTAATCCTGTAGTTTAGACCAGTGGAACACAACAAACGATTACTCTGTTGCCAAATGCAAAAAAAATGTCATGTCCGAATAACATAGCGCCCGGTAACTTCCTGATGGATTCCTTAATGGGAGGATCATCTTCCTTCAGGGGTGAGGGTTATTCCAGCAACCCCGGAATGTACATCCACTCAGCTGCAGAGTACGGATTTTCAGTGATGAGAAACATTGGGAAGGTTGGATCATCTTCACTCTCCAAAAGAGACGATCTCACTCCCGGCGCTCTGCCGCTCAGCGGCTTCCAGGATGCGCCCTACCTGTCAACACAGCTGGCCACATGGACCCCAGGCTCCAAAACCAGTAGGGACGAACAACCTGTTGCCCAGTGTTTACAACCCTGCTCGTTTCCAGCGGGCAGCGTCAAAGAGGAGGCGTTTTGTTGCCTCTATCAGGATGACAGCAATAAGGGGAAACAGACAACAGAGCCGGCCACTTACATCCGGCTTGGGGACAATAGCTGCCGGCCTGAGCAAACTGCCGCCTCGTCCAGCGGCTGTTTCCAGGTGTTCAACGGGGAGAGGCCGCAGCAGGACGGTCAGCAGTTCCCCTCCGGCTTCTCTCTGACCCACTTGGCGACATCTGTTGAATCAGCAGCAGAATCGACAATAAGTTGCAGCAAGTCGGCGCAAGAGACAGCGAGAGAGGCTTCAAAGCCAGATGAGAATCAGAGCAGTAAGGAAGAGAAGGCCAAAAGTGACAGCTGCTCAGATAACTCGGACGTGGAATTAAAAGGTAGACTGCCATAATATGCCTCCCCCTCCCACCCCCTCCCTAACACATGCACACAAGTAACATTTAATACAAACGTGCACGTGCATGAGACTACAGATAGTTCATAGGTTCGACACCTGCACTAGTGAATTTTTGCGTCTATGTGTGTGTGCTCGTTGTGTTTGTAGCATGGTAGTAATAAGTGAGACTTGTGTTAGACAGCAGTCATATATGAGCATTTGACAGCCTCTCCTAGCAGGGGTTATGGTGCCCGTGGCATTTAACACCTTTCCATTAATGTGAGAATGTGAGATGGGCAGTTATCATTGAAATAAACACGCTCTCCCTCTCACTCTCTCTTTCTCTCTCTCACACACACACACACACACACACACATAGCTACTCCCTCTCTGACACAGAAACACGTTCGCTTCTCTCTTACATGGCTCATTTACACTGAGAGAAGTGACCTTCTTCTTCTTCTTTCTTTCTTCTTTTTTTATCTGTAAAAATTGGGTAATTGAAACGACATTAAATTCTGTGGTTTTGCTCCACAGTTGTGGATGTTTTGCCACGACGCCTCAGTCTTATTAAAGCCGTCAGGAGCCATTTGTAAATATTATTGTTAGAATTGAGAAGCACATAATAAATGGGCTACATTCACAACTTTCTGCTTCGACGCAACGGTAATTCATAATAATGGTCTGCATTTATTTGCGGCATAAATATTTAAATACACTGAACCGCATCTCCTTTTTTTTTTTCCATGCCAACAGTAGCAGGTTGCATTGTTATATTTTCTACGTTTAAAAAAACTACAAATATGTACAATTAAATCAACTGTTAAATATAATTTAAAAGGACACGAGGGTCATATTTTAAAAACACGGATATTGTTTTCATTATTACAGTTATTATATCCCTAATAAATTGATCCTGGGGCTAATGCTGTTGTGTAGTTTCTTTTCATTTCATTTGTAATTTCTTTAGTGGTTATTTAAAATGCATTCTTGTTATTTAGTAATTTTTATTATTGTTATTAATTTAAACGGAAAATATAGCTATAAAATAGAAATGTACTTTTGTGTGTGTGTGTGTGTGTATGTGTGTGTGTGTCTTGTTAATCCCATAATACTGAATTAAATGACTTGGAAATGATTAAATGTTGGCCACACGCTGAGTGTTCACATCATTTGGGTAATTATTACTGTAAAGTGTGTGTGTTTATATGTGTGTGTGAGAGTCTGTTTCTCTCTCTCGCTCTCTCTTTCCCTCTGTGTGTGTGTGTGTGTGTGTGTGTGTGTGTGTGTGTGTGTGTGTGTGTGTGTAAACTAATCAAGAAAGAAATAAGCTGTGCAGCAGTGTGATTTGTTTCACCTCCTGTTAATACGGAAGTGTTTTATTTTTTTCCCCTTTGTCTTTATTCGTTTTCCAAATCTGACATTATGTTTCCGAGACCGCCTTTTTGTTTTGAGATGAACCTCCAAAAAAAATAATTTGGCTCCGATGTGCAAAGGTAATAAAGTTTTATGGGAGTCTAAGGTCCAACATAGACAAAAGAAGTGCTTACACGCCCCAGTTTGATTTGATCTAATTATAGTTACAGCCACACAAAAGCAATTTGCATGCAGCAGCGATTGTAGCAAAAGGTGCTATGCTCCATGTTGTTCATTTGTTCACGAGAGAACGAAGAGTCCACACGCAGGTAAAGCTCTCTTAAACTCAACTCATTTTGATGCATTAGATCCTATTGAATGTGCATTTGAGACATGGGCGTGTACATCTAGCAGTGTGTTCATGGAGCTAATATGGCTGCATTGGGATCTCTGCACAAAATGACTAGCAACATTTGGACGCAGTTGCTCATTGTTGTATTTGTCTCTCTCTCTCCCTCTCTCTCTCTCTGGTAGATGAATTATCCGCGGAAAAGACGGCGGGAAGCTGGTTAAAAGCCAAAAGTGGAAGGAAGAAGCGCTGTCCCTACACAAAGCACCAGACGCTGGAGCTGGAGAAGGAGTTCTTGTTCAACATGTATCTGTCTCGGGAGCGCCGCCTGGAGATCAGCCGGAGTATCAACCTGACCGACAGACAGGTCAAGATCTGGTTCCAAAACAGACGCATGAAACTGAAGAAGCTCAACAGGGAGAGCAGAGAAAGGGAGCAGGGGCCAGTTTACAACTACTCCTGAAGACATTTTAAGCGAAACACACACACACACACACACACACACACACACACACACACACACACACACACACACACACACACACACACACAAAACAAACACACACATACACGCACATAAACACTTACTCAGACACAGACACGACAGGCACGGATATAGACAGACATGCATGCGTGTTATTTTGTAATGCTAATAAATCTAATAGCCATTTATACATTTCTCTTTATGTGCACAACAAACTCCCACACAGACATGCATACACATAGTGCCTTCCTATTGTTGATCGATGAAAAAGCTGCAGCTTGCAGCAAGACCTGAGTTCCAAGTGAATACTTCCAGCATTGGAGCACTGAGGTGCTTGTAGTACTGATTATAATATTACACGAACCAAAGTAAAGGAAGAGGCAGCATATAAATAACCAGTGGCATGCTGCCTATTATGAATGTTTTGCCACTTGTGTTGCTTCTTCGTTGGTGTCTGTTGCATTTTGTGCAACAGTGTAATGTGCATGCACAAGATGATGTTAAGCTATATTATGGCAAACGATTCCAAAACAATAAAAGGAGAGGGAAATGGAAAGGTATTACCAACTTTGTCCTTCCCCTGGCATAGTGGTGAAAATGAGAGGGAGGGAGAGACACTGCGGATGAGAGAAGGAGATCATGGCAGTTTTAATAGAAGTGAGAGACCATAACGTTGATTTAAATATTATCCAGGTGACCACAGTAAGTCAAGGTCATAAAATTCTAATGTCAGGTTCGCCCTGGAAAGCGTTGGGGGTGGATTTTATGATCTGCAAATATAATGTGCTGCAGCAGTAAAGATGCGTTTAAAGGTGTGTGTGGAGGAGGGCTAATCCACACAGCAGAGACTGCAATGTGCAGGATCCAGCCGGGGCGCTCGGCTGGAAGGAGCAGCCGCCTCCGCTCGGGATAATGGAGCTTCATGGGAACGGGAGATAAGGAAGATGGTGGATAAAAGGGACAGCGACCGCGATGGCTGCAGGAACAATAATAACAGGCGTCACGGCAAACACGTGGATAACAACGCACCTGGCAGGGGTCTGCAGGAGGCAAGTGAAGGTAGGACCCGATTTAGCTTTTTTTTTTTTTTTTTTTTTTTTTATTTCCTGTTTCCCGCATCTGCCAGCTTGCTTGACAGCTCATGTGGTAGGCATGGTGCACGCCTGCTCATGTCAGTTTAAATTACGTTGTTTTGCAATAATCAGCGTGCTGCTGATTACTGTTCTCTCTTGAGGCACAATGTTGCTTGGTGATTGTTTGCTTTATGTTTCCGGATACTCACTGAGACGGTACAAGCACCGCGAGTATCAAGTATTAAGCTCAGATTGCACAGCAGTGGAATAAATTATTGTTCATTGCCTCTGTTTATGGGAGAACAATAGCAAAATTAGACTGACAAGATTTTTATGAGTTAACAAGTCGTGACATGCGGGATTATCAACGATAACCGCAAGCAATGTTAGGAAGCAGCTTGATTTCAGCCTACTAGATCATTTGTGTACTCGCCTTTTCCCTTTGTGCTGGGTAGCGTTAATCCTCACTTGGCCTTTTGCATGCACTGTCTTTTCCGTGGATTTTAACCCCCTTTGCGCGAAGCTGAAGCGTGGTTTAGGTAGTTTCATGTTGTTGGGGTTGGCTTCCTGGCTCGGCAACAAGAAACTGCCTTGATTACGTCAGTTCGTCTTCATCAAGGGCACAATTTCCGCTGAATTACCCCCTATAGTCACCCAGGTCCCCGCAAATGGCATTGTAAATGAACTGGCCTGCAATACCTTGGACAGAGACGTTTTTTTTCTTCTTCTTTCTTTGCTGTTATTTTGTGGCGGGCTGTAAAACCCTCTGAGGCTCTCAGAAGGAGAATAGGTTGTAAACAACATGGGGTAAAGTTTTAGACTGCGTTGTATTGCATCTGTCATCACTGGCTGTCGGCTAAGGCTTCATGGTTTCAGCTGGTTTATGAAATATCGATAGATGGACAGATAGATGGGTGCTTCTTATTTGACTGAGTAATTTGTCTGACAAGTGAATCTGGGTCTATAACAGGAAATAGACATGTATTGACATTCTTGTGTTATTTGAGAAGTCTTCGTTCTTCTGATTGCTGATTGAGGACTGCTATTAAGACTTTATTACCAAATCTTGTGAAAGTTGGGAAGTAGAAGCCCAATATTAATGCCTCTATGTGATCTCTAAATAATGCTAAGTTAAGTGATTCTATAAAGCTTAACACATACATAAGAACTATTACACCGACACCAATCATTCCGTTAGAAGTCACATGTCATGTGTTTGAGGCCTATTTCGTTTAATTCTGTTTGTTAAATCAGATTTCTGCAAACAGACTTTTTCTGTATGTTAAACGGACCCGTGCATGTTTGCTTTACTTGTTTGTCTGGTTTTACTGCAAAGTTTCAAGCTGAAATTCTGTGTTTTCCTCCTCGACCTGTTAAAGAGAATAAGACACTTGCGTTTACGCGTTGCCCTCACTTGATCACTTAAGACAAAGTTGGCACATTTTAATGCTTATATTTTCTATCTTGCTTGGATTTGAACACTGTTTTCTATATTATTCTGTAATCCAGTAGCACTCAGATTAATTAAAATTAAGCAATTAATTTTAATTATCATGGATTTCTTGCGCCTTTGAGCAAATATATTTAGATTGGAAACTTTTATTGCACCCTTGGAAAACTGACTGCCACTGATTTATTTCTGTTTTTCCCTTAACAGTTAATTTGCTAACAATGGGTTAGCGATATATTTTTTTTAGCATGGCTAAAATGAATGATTAGTGCCAACAGAAATATGCAGCAAATCAATTAGCTTATGTAAAATAAACACAACAACTTATTATCTTATTAACTTCTGCTCTTGTAACACAGTCAGCTTCTTTTCCGGGAGAGCGTCCAGTGTTTATGCTGGTCACTATCCCCTTGTTTTGTCAGCCCCCTCCTTTTGGCGGTAGTACCAGTGGAAGAGACAGTCTGGAATCCAAAGTCACTTTCATTCAGCTCAGTGAATGAGTGTCTCCCTTGGAATGCGTCACTCACAAAGACTTTACAGCGTTGGAAACAGCCCCAAGAGCAGCACAGATTCACCCTAAAACCATATACACATAAAGTCATTTATTTCACTTTGTAGTGGCGCACAGGAAATGGAGCCTTTAGATAGCCACTTCCTTGGGACAGCTCAAGATGTGTTACTGCCACTGGCATGATCAGACACGAACCAAATATGCAAAGGGCTTTTCTCTCTAGTTGAGTCCTCCTCTTTTTTCCGAATCAAGATTTTCTATATGAGGTATATGAAGAATTAGCACATGGGACCTGATTTGTAACTCTTTTTGAAATTGTAACAAAAAAAAAAAAAAAAAAAATACTCAGGAGGAAAGGGACAGTAACGCTTTTTTTTCTCTGGATATGTTGATTTTTTTGTAATTATTTTATTTATTTATTTATATATTTTTGTATGTAGCTGTGTTGGCATGGTTGGGAAGTCCATTGAGACTTAGGAATTATTCTTATCCACAGTGACTGTGAAAGAAAGATGTAAGGAGAATTTCTAACTTTAAAAGATCATTTAAAATGATCATCTCACAAAAAAGGACTTCTTAATTTTGGTCTTTGGAAACCCGTTGTTGCTTGACGGGAATGCAAAATATCATTTCGGCGGGCCTACTCATCCTTAAAATGAGGATATTGATCTGTGGTTGCACTCGGAAAACGAAGAATTTGGAGAGAGCTTTCTTTAAAATCTCATTATCGAGCGCGTGTGAGTGGTACGAATGGTAATTCATTAAGAGGCCGGATTTTTAATTATATAAAACTGCCCTTATGTTGGATAGAGACCTCTCTGATAAAGCTGGGACCATGCAGATCTTTTTTCCCTCTCTTTCTTTTTTGGGGGGCTTTTGAGTTGAGCATATATTGGTTTCTGTGCAGCACATGGGGATGTTATAAATAACTTGTGATATCCCCTTTGAATTTTCCATATGCAGAGGTTAAGCAGGGATAATACGCTCCAAATGTCGCGTACAGTAAACCACAGGAACTGTGCGTCCGTATCTGTTTGATCTGCTTTTACTGGCAAATTTTCTGTCCTTATTTATTGTGACTATTTCCCTGAGCTTATAATTACATTCTATATCACCAGTGTGAACGGAATAGTTGACGTGTCTCCACCCTGCCATTACACAGAAGCCGCTTCTGATAAAAGAAAGTCATATTACAACGCTAAATCGTTCATTATTTATCCCCGCAGCAATAGCGTTGTTTGGTTGTGCTGATGGACGAAAATACAAACAAACTTGTGGCTGACTTGACAATGGAGATAAATCATGATTACCCTAACATATGCGGGATCTCATTTGACATTGATTAGCCCGCCGAGCTCTGTGTGCCTGTGATCATAAGGATACAAAGATAGCTCATACGTGTCTACTCTGCGTTTTGCCTCGGTGAAAATTTGATGCTGTTTTCGGTGAAATAATTCACGGTCTTAACTAAATCGGCCCCTTGTTTCTGATTCTGACTGTAATCATTTATATTAGACATCTTTCTTTGATTATTTACCCGAAACACTGCTTTAAAGGAGGTCGATTTTCCAATGTTAAGTGTGGTTACTGGAATAATGGCAGGGGTAACAGAGTTATCTTTGCCTGTAATTTTAAATGAATATGAAGCGTCAGTGCACTGAATGCATCCAGACTGTCAGATTTTTATCATTTAGCTTCCACTTGAAGCGGTCAGAGCTGCTCTGTGTCTAATACACAGACAAAAACAACATTATCCATTTCAATAAGCGTTAATCTGCGACCATTAGTTTACGAACCTCAATTTTTTCTTTTCTTTTTTTTTTCTTTTACCATGCTGCACAGGTCTCTGAATCACATATTTGTCCATATTGGTAAAATTGAGAAATATATGAATGAGACGCAAAGACATTATCTGTCCTTTTAAACACATGAATGACTTTGCATTTGAGACAGGACGAAGTCTCCGTAACCCTGAAATTGTGGTAAAGTGGAAATTCACATATACAGTGAGAATGTCACCTTGCGTAAATAACTTGGAGACGGATGCGTACTAATTTTGATATTTTGCGCACAGAAATAAAACTGACTTTGCCATAGACGCAGTTTGGAATCTATCTAAAAGGACAGTTTCATATCGTTTATGTCCATCTAAACTTGTATAATTGCATATGTTAGAACACGTGCTTTCCAAGATAGACGCATATATGAGGAATGTTTGCCACTGTAGGCTAAACTATTAAAAACATCTATGAATAAATGTGGATTTTCTTCCATAGTTTAATCTGAGTTGTGGACGAACTAAGGACAGTAGCTAAAATATTAAGAAACGACGACAAAAAAATCTTATTAGGCTTTGCAATATTTTTATTAAATGACATTGAAGGTGATAAAACAGTGGATCAGATGTAAAAGAGAACTTCTCATTAATGGTGAGCACACAAGCGTACACCTTTGGATGCGCTCTCTCTCTCTCTCTCTCTCTCTCTCTCTCTCTCTCACACACACACACACAGACTCACCAACACACACACAAACTTTACAGCAATAAATAATAAATAAATGTAATATATATATATACGACCTCACTAGGTTGTTGTAGGCATCAGTACATTATATTGAATGTAATATTTGTGTGACCCTATGTTGTGATAATAAACGGACAGGAAGCACCAATTTCATTATGCTTTAGTTGCAGTATGGAATAAATGGACATCAATCTTCATCCTGCTGAAAACAGTAACTTTTAAATGACCTCATTTAACAAATAGGTAGCTATCTATGTTAACACACGGGAAAACGTTTAACTCGGCTCGGACTTGCGCATTCATCCGCACACGCCAGGATACCGTTTGGCGTTATCCGGGTTAAGGTCTGGCGTCTGGCCTTTTAAATTTCATGGTTGAATCTGAACTCAGCAGCCAGGACAAACATGGCACTCGCTAATGCCTACCCTGGTTACATCTTGTTTACATCTTGTTTTCCTACAAGAAGCCCAAACACTAAGAATTATACCCGGTAATGTCCAAGTGTACGAATTTATTTTGACTAACGTTTAATTTAGGCGAGGGTAATTAGTGACGCCATTTAATTTGTGTGACTTGGGGTTGACAGAGGCTTGGTTTCAAATCCCAACACCGTTTTTTGCCCCCCACAGACACCACACTACTGCCACTTGTTCTTATCATTTATAAGTAGGGATTTATTTAGACAATTTTCCCTTTGGCTTGACTGATTATTTTTCATTTTGCATATTTCAATTTATGGAACTCAGTCTGAGCCCAGTCTGAGATAATTTTAGCTCAAGTGAAGCGTGATTTGTTGGGCTTCACAACTATAATTTCACGTTTGTGCATAACAACTGTCATGTCTACGTGTCCTTATTTGGATTTTTCGCCTTAAATGTTGCAATAATTCAACATTTTAAATAATTCAGTCCTTTTCTGCAAACGACTGGCAGACAGTAAATGTAAAAAAGATGGGGGGAAAAAAGGAAAACATTTGTAACGCCAAACGCGTAATTACGCACAGATTCTTAAAAAGAAAAAAAAAAGTCAACAGCTAAATGACGTGCAATGCAACTAAACGTAAATCAGAAATAAAACACAGATTTCAGCATCAAAACACGCGTGAAGCTTTAAGAATTCAACAATTCGTCAGCTATGTTATCCACCCCACCATGTCTACACAAATCCATTACATTTCAGTATATGTGTCTAATTGTGTTCCATACGACGCCGGACGCTGCTCTAATTCGCACCATATTAGTGTTATGTTATTTTCTGTGTCGCTGCATCTCTAATAAAGAGTTCAAGGTAGTTTCACAGACTACTAACTGACAAGGTGCTCTCGTATATTGCTGGGCAAAACGGCGAACACATGCAACTGGATACAACGGTAACATTATCCCTGTTATCAAAGCTTTCATTGAGTTATATCTTTAACGAACCCTTTTACCTCTCCAGCTTCCAGTCTCTTCTTTGCTGTCGTCGGCCTTTCTCGTTTCATATAAATTGTTTGACGTGAACACGGTGGCTTTATGTTGAGCGAGGAACTCCGATGCAGCCTTATTAATGACACGTTTATGAACAATCAAATGGCCCTCGTTAAAATTTATTGACGGGCATAAAAACACGAACGGCCACTAGCCGAATATAGCCCGCTGTAGTGGGCTGCTTGTCAAGAATCTAAATCCCCTCCTCTCTTATCTCAACAGATCCCATTTAGGAAATGTTTGCTTTTCTCTCGTTAAAACGGTGCAAACTTTATTACCGGTGTATCGTGCATCCCGTGTTTTGATTGTCTGTCTCTGTCTCTCTCTCCGCACTGCCCAGACGGCATGTAGCTGCGAAGTCTTTCTATCTCTAAGAAATAAACATCATAGCACAGGAAGTTATAAACCTTTCACTTTATCAAATGTGCTGCTGGTCTGATGGAGATGAAACAATTCCATAAACACTTGAATGCTGTAATACTATCCGCTGCAATAGCATGGGGCTGTACGGTAGATTTTGCCAGGCAGAGATTGATTACACCATCAAATAGTTCCTTGCCTTTAGACGTACCGTGCGCAAGACTGCACTGCGACTGCGAATAGTTCCGCCACTAGCGCTACAAATGCATATATTCTTCATAGAGTAACAGTGTGGTTAAAGTTACCTCTATGCGTCCAAGAAAAAGTAGTAAAAAATCACGTTCTCTAATCCGATTTATGTGCATTTGTATCCCAGGATAAGTGGCGCATTGATCCACTGTACAATTTTTGTGGGGGTAAATATAATCACGTGTCGGCGAGGCAGCCAATAGCAGCCAAGGAAGCGTTGAGAAATAATTACCTGCCTTGATTGTTCTATGGCTAGATAAAAAAAGTACACATACACTCCATATAATAATCGGATGCATGTAAAAGAGTCGGGGAAGCTTCGACATGTCGACCACGGGTCCCATAAGTAATTATTATGTGGACTCCTTGATCAACCATGAAAACGAGGATGTCCTTGCTGCAACTCGGTTTTCGGCGCCCGGTTCGCACCCAGCCGGCCCTCGTCCGACGTCCCTAGTACCGGAGTGTGCCGACTATCCTTCCTGCAGCTTCGCACCCAAGCCTCCCGTCTTCTCCACCTCCTGGGCCCCCGTGCACTCTCAGTCATCAGTGGTTTACCATCCATACAGTCACCAACCTCACTTAGGCACAGACTCGAGGTATATGCGGTCATGGCTGGAGCCGATATCAGGCGCTGTGCCTTTCCATGGCTATCCGGGGAACGGCAGGCACTTTGGGCTGAAGCCCGACGCATTTCAGGAGCACAGAGCCGGCGAGTGTCTCAGCTCCGGCGGACGGACCTACACGGACTATCTGTACTGCTCGTCCACTGACGTGCGAGACAAGACGCCGCAGAATATCCCTTCTCCCGAGTCGGAGCTCCTGGCTTCAGGGAAACATAAAGAGGAGAAGCCGGAGCTAGATCCGAGTAAGTTCAAGCTCCTACGCTCTTTTACAGCCGGGTGGGAGTTTTGTTTTGGGACTGTGCAAAACTGCTTTTCATTAGAGGCATTTTAACCGTCTGCGTAGTAAATGTATCAGCTGTTTAATCCTCCCTTTTCAGCCCAGCTCTGAATCGCCCCTGCCAGGGGGAAAGCTTTAGGAACTATAAAAGACAAATGCTGCTAGGCTAATATTGGGGCTATAAACCAGACGGGGTTGTAAACATGGACTCAAACCTACAAGAAGACGTTGAATTTGGAGGGATGTTGTATGGAATTAGAATCGCGCAAGGTGTTTTTTGTTTTTAAGTGAGCAACTAAAGCCGACGTGCGCATCAATATTCATCAGTTAATGCTGTATAGTTCAATTTTACGACTATATTTTGACCCCGTGCCATTAAAGAAGGCGCATCAACCCCTATGTAATCCGCCCTTCAGCGCTGTTCCCTACGCAGGCCTATCCTCTGAGGAGCAGACACATTTTTTGTCTCTTTTTGAACTACAAATGCATATGAAAATGCGTGCTCCTCTCTAGGTCCAAAACAAATTCACATGACTCTTTCAGCTAACTTGAGGAATGTAGGGACATACTCGAGGACTTTCACCACGGACCTGTAAAGGCTTGAACCACGGGCCATTTTATGGGCCAATAAAGTGAATAAGCGCATTGAGTATTTTACGACGGTGTTACTCACAAGTAAGGGGACAAGGAAGCAAATCTGTGTAGGCTTGGAAAATGTAAGGCTTGGATCCTTTCTTTAAAATGTTTTCTGTCAGCTTATGGCTTTAATTGTGACCTATAGATTTGTGTACATAGTTTTCAGTTATGTCACCAACTGGTGAGCCCTTGTAAACCGAGGGGCACATTTTGTAAAAGCTTAGCACTGTGAGTTCTGAAATGTCAGTGTTTCCATGTTGTTGTGGTGCCTTTATTATTATTATTATTATTATTATTGTTATTATCATTATTATTATGGTTTGTATTTGCAGATAACCCCGTGGCAAATTGGATACATGCCCGCTCCACAAGGAAGAAGCGATGTCCTTACACAAAGTACCAGACTCTCGAACTGGAAAAGGAGTTTTTGTTCAATATGTACCTTACAAGAGACCGTCGATATGAGGTCGCAAGGGTGCTGAGTCTGACCGAGAGGCAGGTCAAAATCTGGTTTCAGAACCGGCGAATGAAGATGAAGAAAATGAACAAAGAAAAGAGCGACAGCAAAGAACAATAATGTGGACTGCATCGAGAAAACAACCATGATAACCACTAGTAACATGGACAGCACAGATCTACCAAAACACACGATGGTCCCCCTCTCCTCTTCATATTTATCACTTTGTTGGATTTTATATTAACCTTAACTCTGAGACTGATGCTGAGTATTATTTTCTAGCGCACATTGATGTATCCAGCGTTTAAGAGAAAAAAACTTCTAAGGAGATAACTTCATTCTTCATTCTGCTTTTCCTTCGTTTTTTTTTTTTATTTTTTTTATTATTTTTATTTTTTGTAAGAGAAATTAAAGAAGCGCAGTTTGGATACATTAAACTGTCCGAAGAAAGAGAATACTTGAATTCTTTTGAATTTCACAAAACCCATAATTTATGATGTGAATGTTTTACTTCATGTTTATTTCCCTTTGTACGTTGTTGTGCAGGTGGCGTATTTTGTACAGAAACAGAGCATCTGCGGTCGGACGTGTCTGTCTTGTATTTTTGTGATAGTTGTTGCTGTATTTGTGCATCTTTCTTTTTTTTTCTTTTTTTTTTTTTTTTGGACTGTAGCCTACGAGTTTAATCATAGATTGTAGATCTAGACCTCTGCAAATATAACTATAATCACAAGTCCTTGTATTCTGTGTTCATTGTGACTCTGTGGATTGAGCGGATTTAGCAGGCGTCATGGCGGCACAGAGGGCCCAAAAACAGAATATCATTCAGGAAAAGGAAAACTGTTTCAGAATTGCAAGAAAATCGCTAAATCGCCGGTAGTCAAGTTTCAAACACATGTAAGTTTTTTTCATTTTTTAATAATTGCGGCCTCCAATATTATAAAATGTTTTGGAGACTTCTAAGGCCTGGCTGAGATCTGCAGTTGCAAATAATGGCATTCACGAAATCTTGAAGCTGGGAGCACGTTTAATGCAAAAAAGCACAAGAATTTATTTATTTTTTTAAGTTCTGGTTTGCATTACTTTAACTCCAAATATGGATCTTAACTGTTATCCTTTAGGCCTCAACACTCAGATTTACACTTATAGTATAAATAGTTCTTATGCATTAAATTAACATAAACGTCCGTGTTTGTCCGGGTTTTATGGTAAAAAGGGCCTTTCTACTAAGACCATAATTGATTCTGCTCCTCTATTTACGGTTTATAATATGGAAGAGCTACAGCAGTCTACTTTATATAATTTGTCCACATTATTAGCCAAAAATATATGAATGGGGGACGTGCGTAATTCAGTCTTTCTACTAACTCCCTTAATAGTCTCATAATACTTCAAGTCGAGATATTTCCAAAACCGCTAGTTTTGAAATATTGACCATCTCTACCAAGATTTTTTTTATTTATTTATTTATTTTATAAAAACGTCTTAAGTAGCTTATATGGTGCTACTTGTATACTTTCGCCAGACGCACATGCGATCAGTCAATCCGAGGCAGAATTTGAACAGCTGAGTTCTTAGCGAGAGACAATTTCCCATGTCTCGCATTTGTTTCCTGGGATAGACCTAAATTGCCTTTTTGTGGTGGCAAACAATACGGACAGGATGTTGTAATTCCAAAGCCCAATCCAGTGCATTTCCGCTCAGCTCGGACAAAAATGCCAGTTTTACAGCCCCTGTTGGAGCTCGGCTGTTTGTCTCAAATGCAGACGAACAAAGCAAACTCGACTAACTGGCTAGACGTCTGGGCTAAATTACTTTATGGTTTTAATGGACGGTGGTGGAGGACTCGTTCAAAGGAGAGTCATGCGCACTGTTCAGGCGACTTTTGCCTGATGGGCCAGCCGCAACCCTCCTGCACTTCATCATACGAGTGGCCTATTAGCCTACAATTAGATGGAGAAAAAGTCAATAATTATAGTGCATAAATATGAGTGCTGCATAGCGCTGCTATCTCTTATATAAAACTGGGTAGTGGGTGACACGAGTCGACACAACTCAGCAAATATTTCAGTGCTGCAGTGGAATAAATGAGACAGAAGGCGCGTGGTTGTGGATTTGACAATAAATGGTTGCTTTATTTAGGAAAAACAACAGAATACATACCAAGATACATGCCAGCTTTAGACAAATGGGGAAGACCCTTTCTGTCCACATCACCTCTGCTTCTGATTGGTGGATTCGTTCAGGTTTAAGGACACATTTTAACGCTAGATGACGCTGTCGGTCCACGTTTTGAGCATGGTCTCACGGTTTAAGGGCTTTTTTTACAGCTTTGTGGCTTGGCTGACGAAGGAAGAGTAGACTATCGATGACAAAATGACAGATATGGTCACTCACCGCATTTTGTGTAATAGGCCACAGAGCAGCAATCCGGAATTTAGCGAACTGGTTGTTGTTTTTGAGCACAGATTGAGTACAGGAATTTATTTTTGCATTTTCATTTGCATTTATGATTATGTTTTTGTTTATTTTTTTACTAAAGAAAAAAAAAGAAAAGAAAAAGAAAGAAAAAAAGAAACGCAACCAGTAAATATATGGATGAATGGGGCTGGTATTTACAATTGCTACCCGTTGACTTCCTATTAGAATAAAGAATAACATTGCTTAGACAGGTTTTAATTTTAGCAAACGTGAAACACTATCTGCATTTCTATGGCGCATGTACACCACGTTGTATTATCCCAGAACACAAATGGAATAATGCAACATAATCCCACGGATTTTACGTCTTGGAAAAAAATAAACATGTTGGCTTATTTTTCCATTGTGTAAATTCAAAGGTTGACATTCATCTAATGGAAAAACAAACAAATAAAAACCACAATTAATGAAGAGCCAGAAACCACATTTAGATAAAGTCTATTTTATTAACCACTTGTAAGCATTTGCACTGACGTCAGTTAAATAAATAGCCACGTGGAAAATCAACAAATCAATAATGACAGGTAATAATTATAATAATAAAGATATTGATAATAATGATGATGATAATTGCATTCTCGACACAGTAAATAAAATAAATACATATAAAATAGAACCGCCCTCTTATTTGCATCCGAAATAGTTGTCAGTTAAAACATTTGTAGCAGCAGTCCAAAGTCTCCGAGAAGTGATTGGCAATCTGCATATTTATAGAGTGTGAACGGTCTATAAATTCACCCAGTGCGCCTTTCATATTTTACGATGATGTGTATAAAACGTCAGTAACCCCACAAAAACCACACTGGCATATTTGGAGAGAGAAAGCCATGCAACTATTGCGTTGGGAATCGTGCGCGCGTTGATCGCATCTAAACATCCAATGTTAAATTTTATGAACTCCTCCGCGTGGGAGATTTACTACTCATCCTCGTCGGTTTTTACGGGGTCAGTAAATGGCAGCTAGTATTAGGTCGTGTTTATATTTGCGTGTGTTGGTGTTTTACTGCGCGCGGCGCAAGTGTATCGTCTTGGCCTGTGCTTGATCACAACAATGAAGATGTGTTGTCTTATTTTTTTTTTCTTTCTTTCAGTTTTTCATTCCAATGTGCATCGCTTTTTGTGTTTAAATGTTGTTTCACGACATAGTGAAACCCATCGCGAAAATGCTATGCTGACCCACCGGTGCCAGTGAAAGGTCAACTGATTTCTAGAAACGTGTATAACCCTAAGGGTCTGACAGGCCAAATACCAACACATAACATATTTATCCGTTTATAAAGGGTGGATCTTCCCCGCTTTAAACACCCCATAACCTCAATGCAAAGACAACAAGCTCAACTATAAATTTAGACTGGAGAGGAAATGCATCATGCTTTATAGTCTTTTCATTTTAACCATTCCCCAACTCCACTGATCAGCTTGTAACAAAGCTCTTTGTGATAAACATAACATTGATCACATTTACAGCCTCTTAGATTGTTGGTTATGATTAGTGAAGCCCCTCTCAAGGTGGATATACGTAGGGCCCACGTCTGACCGGTCATGGAAAGATGAAGGGGTGGGGGGTGGAGGAGGGTGGGGGCGCTTGTGGTGGGGGTGGTTGGGTGGGAAGCTAAAAAAAGGAAAAAGAAAGAAAAGAGCAGCGACTGTGACTGTGCCGGTCGAGCAAGCCAGCTTCAGCCTTAGCTAACGCACATTCTAAAGCACATGCCATGAGCCGGGGCTGAGGCTTCAAAACCTGGAAGGATCACTCACGACTGCGAGAAGAATCCGATGAGAGGCACGGCTCAGAGAGAGTGAGCTGCCGTAGATTGTCCAAAGGGGCAGCGTTTCTCCTAGTTCCGGTTTGTCTGCCTGTGCGCGCTGTGCGAGTTGGGACCCTAAACAAAAGGCTGCCATCATCCTAAAGGAGATATTCTGCTGCGAGAGAGCCCGTCTGCTTGATGCTAACTAAACATGAGCTCCTATTTTGTTAACCCTCTTTTTTCTAAATACAAAGGCAGCGAGTCACTGGAGCCAACTTACTACGACTGCAGGTTTCCACAAAGCGTTGCCCGCAGCCACACGCTGGTTTACGGACCCGGAGCAGCCGCGCCGGGCTTTCAGCACCCGTCCCATCATGTGCAGGACTTTTTCCACCACGGGACCACGGGGATCTCCAACCCCGGATACCAGCAAAACCCCTGCGCTCTGGCTTGCCACGGAGACGCAACGAAATTTTATGGATATGAAGCCCTTCCGAGGCAACCGCTTTATGGTACCCAGCAAGACGCAAGCCTAGCGCAATACCCAGACTGTAAATCGTCGAGCAGCTCTAACCCCGGAGAAGGACAAGGCCACTTAAATCAAAACTCCTCTCCCAGTCTTATGTTTCCTTGGATGAGACCCCACGGTCAGAATCATATAATTATTTCCTATTCTTTCTGTGTTACTCTGTGGGGCGCGTGTGCGTGCGTCAGTGTGTTTGTGTCCGTGTGCACCTATGTGTTTGTCAACGTGTGCTAAATATGTATACGCGAGTATACAGGAGTATGTCTCTAAACTGTACAAACTCTACAAACAACATAAGTCAGGGAACATGATGGGACACATACAACCTGAACTGCAGGCTGCTGTTACTCTGCAGCACATGTCCATACAGGGCTGAATGGCTGCTTTCAAAAGTGCCTCTAAACGCTGAATTGCTGATCACAGCTCATGACACCAGCTCTTTGAAGTCAATTATCGTTCACGTAAGATATTTCACAAAGTCTAAATGTACTAGGAGAAGGAATGAATAAGTCATGGTTCAAAATATGATGGCACCACGCACGCCAGCAGCAGGCAGAGTGACAGGAGGAGGGTTAGCTGAAACACAACATACCCCGACTATCCAGAATCCGGGTTTTAGGGGCTTTGCAGTAATTTGACCCACAGGCCCAATGTGGCTCATAAAGCTATAATCATAAGGGCTTTGTGGATGTTATCTCCTCCACTGGTGGATCAATCTGCCGAGGCTATCAGGCTACATTAACCCCACACAGGTGTAAGCTTCATTTTTTATCAGCTCACAGAGATTACCATGTCTCCATCTGTTGATACAGAGCGGCTATGTCTTTTTTCCTCATATCATTCCTTCTCCTCTTATTTTCCTCATGCGCGTGTATGAGTGGCTAAATGGAAATCTATCATAGGCCATCTTGCTAGAGGGACTTTTCTCTAAACATGCTTCAAATCTAAAATTTAATATGTGGCTTACGTCTTTTGTGGTTACGCAATATTAGGTTAGCAATAATTTGGGGCGACTTGTGCGTACTTACGCAGATTAATGGTTGATATTAGAAATATAAATGCGATATTTTACTCACTCACTGCTTTGTGGAAGTGGGTGTAAAAGTTACACCCCACAGCTGATCACTCTGCAGGCAGAACTGTATTACTGTCAATTATTGTAGCTTAGAACATTATTATTTACAGATTGCCTGACTTATATGGACCTCATGACTCTGCTTGGGATATGCGTTGACTGATGTTACCGCTAATGGAAAATCAGATTTACCTAATTTACACTTGAGGGGGGAAAAAGGACATTTCCCGGTTCTTTGGCAATCAGTATGTGAAAGATAAATTAGATCATTTAAGGAAAAGCTAAATGCACAATGAACTCGTCTGAATGTTCTTATGGGAGAGTCAATCCAGCTAACCTCTGGCTTTATTTTATCCAAGCCCCAGGAAGACGGAACGGGAGGCAAACCTACAGTCGCTACCAAACTCTTGAACTGGAGAAAGAGTTTCTCTTCAACCCTTACCTGACCCGCAAGAGAAGGATCGAAGTGTCCCACGCCCTGAGCCTCACCGAGCGCCAGGTGAAGATTTGGTTTCAGAACAGGAGGATGAAGTGGAAAAAAGAGAACAACAAAGACAAGTTTCCGGGTCAGAGGGGAGAGGCTGAAGCCGAGGCCGAGGAAGAGGGCAACGAGGACGGTGAAGGGGAAGAGGGAGAGGAGAAAGAAGCGGAAGATAAAGAAGAGACCAAGGAGTGATTTTATGGTCCTTTTTATGGTTATATGGCTGAAAAAGAGAAAAAAGAGAGGTCCCATAAACAGAGTCACAAGGAGGCAGAGAGCGTCAACTTTATGACCACCCTTCCATTTTGTCAAGAGGGAACAGGAATCCCACCAATATTGCTCTCATAAATAGACATTATACTTCTCTCGATTATCCCAACACGATAACGCATTTTGGATTTCTGTAGAAGCTACACACGCTTGTAGCGATTTTTTTCTTTTGATATAGCTCTCAACCTTGCAAAGTAAAAGGCTAAATTAAAACGCATGTTAGATGGAAAATGGCTTAGCTATTTCTACAAATTCGCTCTTAATGAGAAGAAAAGCTGAATAAGATACGAAAAAACATGACCAACGCCTACCTGTGTTGTAAATAGATTATAGCCTACATTTAATAAGAACGTCATTTCACAGTAGCCTTTCAGAAAACGTAGGCCTCTAACTTAGTAGTGAGTGTTCAGACATCATCGCAGCAGTTACATCGGCTCACAGCCTATGTATAAACCACAAGTTTTATTATTCTAATTGTTACTGTTACTGTTTTACTCGTTTTCATGTGAATGGCCTAGACAAAGATAGCCATTAGCTCCTCAGACATCTTTTTCTAGGATTACCAGGGAAATGCAATCGTTTGAAATCCTTTGATGCTACCTAAACCTGGGGAAATTGCAATAGAGATTTCTGAATATAGAGATTTCGTATGGTTTTAATTTTAAAGTGTTCTATATCAACCTTATATTATTAAGTTATGTATGTAGCATTTACCCAATACACGATATACACTTGTTGAAGACAATTATGTGAGTCTTGGGAAGACAATTAGCTCAAAGCCAAGCAAACAATTTTGAGATTGTACCACGGCACTACCTAAACTCAGAGCTTTGCCTTTGCAGAATTTATATTCCACACTCGTGGCATCGCTCTGACTTGATCGCAAGCTATTTTCCCCAACAACTAAAACTGCCTATAACGCACATTCACTGTGTATGATTAAAAACCTGCTACAATTACAACGATTTTAAAGTAAGGGAATTTTTATTTTAATGTGCTGGTGATATAGCGTAGTTGTTTTGCACTGAATATAATCTTTATGTACGTCTTGTTATATATTGATGTTAACAAATATGCTCGTTTCCTGGTGTTTCTCCTGTGAAAGACGGAATTGTGTGTCCCCCCCCGCCATTGTTGATGTAAAATCACAAATAAACAAGATGGCTCACAATCATTTCTGCTGTTTTATTGACACTACAGCCTCGGTTATGGGAAACATTACCCCCACCGTTCCCCGCACACACACAAACACACACGCTTACACGCACATAAAAACGAGGTACATACATACTGGAAGTGAAAACATGTGGTATTTTTCTCAGTGTTCGTCTCCTTAATAAGACGCATAGACATGTTCAGAGCTCAATATGACCCCCAGCTCTCATACCGGATTCCTCCCAGAACTAAATTTATACAATTAATCAAAACCATTCAATGAAGAATTGACTTAATGTGCAGCAATGTTGATTCTTTGATGACGTTTTGATTCTCGGCCCAAATGCGCCCGGAGCATTTGCTGGTGGGGCTAGGAGGAGGAGAAAAGGCATATTGAATATCCTGTCTGACTAAAGTTTGCCTAATTTAAACTTTCCAACTTATTCGATTAAAAAAAACCGCAAGACATGCGTTTGCAGATGTAACCCTTTACCTTTTAAGGAAAGGCTGCAAATCCCATCCACAGCATGCTTACTCTCCAAAGCCTGAGTCGTGTTTGATTCATCCTCTTAATAAGAAACTTCCTCTCTTCTGGGAGAACCTGACGCTTTTCTTAATGAATCTTGGGATGAATAATGGCTGTTTGGAATGAGATGAACAAACATCTGACGTGCCATGTTAATAATCAGACCAACTAATGGCAAATCAAGAGGGAGGCTTTCAGCCTATCTGTCTATACAGCGCAAGGTGTTGTGTGAAACTTGGTGTCCAGACAAACCTCCGGAAAGCATCAGACCGTTGAAATCAAAGCGAGCGGGAGGCCAAGGGCAGGTAACACCTTGTGGCTCCTCTTCTTCAGCCCAGCTGCAGCTGCTTTTCGTGATGGCTGCTTGGAATAAACGAAGTTAAAGAGTGGGCTACATAAAATCCGAAGCAGCTCAAACACATCAACTGCAGGTTGGCCTGCAGCGTTGTTCCACTAGGTAAAATATTTGTATTTCCCAAATGGAAATCGTGTTCATTATTTTCAGGAATGTGTAGTCCAACCTCCATCTCCTCTGCTCGATGTTTAAACGGAATTTATTTTATTTTATTTTATTTATTTATTTTAAGTATCTGTATTTGTTCATTAGAAGACCAAAGCCGGTTACATTTATTTCTTACAGTCGGTGTATTATTAGAAATATCTCGAAAATTATTTCCAGTAGCACAACATGTAAGTAGCAGTCTCTCTATGTGGCTTCAGTGTCAGACAGCTAAATTATTCAATGCTCCTGGTGCGTCGAGTCTGCCTGCGCAGTTATAAACTATTTTTATAAGCCGAAGCTGAACCATTCGATGCGTGTATCTGAGAATCTGTGGAGGCAAATGCTTTATTGAGGAGACTGCTGGAAGCTATGGACGTTGGGAGACTGCTATTCCTCCAGTGAATAGTATGCAGTTACTTAAACTTAAAATGTTTACTATTATTTATTTATTTGTAGCGATATTGTGTTAAATGGAAATTCCAAGTTTGAAGTTTGAATTTTTAGGAAACGGTGAAAAAATAACGAAGCTTCATCATTTCCTACCGTTACTATTTGTGCCTCAATCGTTCACTTTTCATTAATAAAACAACTTAAGCCAACAAAATATAAATTTAAGAAGGTAACGTGCATTCTGCTTCGTGCAGGCAGTGAAATACAGAAATGCACGTTTTTCTCATTTTAAGGGTAAAAAGCGGATTGATCTGCATTTCTTGACTTTTTAATACAAATAAATAAATATTATTAATTGCTCTCAGCCCAGGTTGAAACCACAGAAGCAAATAAACTCAAGCCTTTCCATTTTATGGCTTTTACCCCAGTAGTGTCTTACATTATTCCTGGATGGAACAATGTTGCCTTTGCACTCACTGTTTATTTCTCTATTTGCGGGAGTGTAGTGTTTAGAAATGTGTCCCTGAGTCACAGCTCTTCTGCACCCCGGATTGTCTCTTTGTGTGCGTGTGTGTGTGTGTGTGTGTGTGTACTTTTACCAGAGGGTTGACATTACCAATAAACTTTAGTGTACGTGTTGTAAACTTTATTGGCGGTGTAAATACACGGTTCAGATGGGCCTGTATCATTTGTCTCTGTGCGCCGCGGCTCAGTTTGGAGATCACGGCCTGCAAGGACAGGATGCACCGCCCGTTCAAGTATGTTACACATTTTTTTTATTATTATTATCTGGTTGCTGAATTTCGGTCGTCACTTAAACTGCATGTCATATGTTTCTTGTTAAGAAATGCGAGAAACCGCGCAGTGGTATTATTAACGAGATAAATCCCGCGTGTTGTGCTCAAATGTAATAGATTTGTTTTGTGTTGGCCTCTTCATCTGGAATCCTCTTAACATCGTGTTTCCCCCATATGTATTTCGATATATTTGCCGAAGGCGAAGACATTGTCTTGTAAAGCCTTTGGCCGCTTTACGCTCTCCTTATTTGTAAAATGTAGAATTTATGTCCGTAATTTCCAAAGGCGTCATTTCTGTCTTTGTGTGTGTTCCTCATGACTCTTGTTGAAAGTTTGCACTAGATTTACAGTGTAGGCTGCTTGTCATGATTTTTGCGAGCTGATGTTGTGTGTGTCCTTTCTTCACCTCACCTACTTTTCAAATAAAAAAGGGGTAAATTGGGTAAACGTGGAATCATTTTAATACTCTGTTTGAACACTGGAGCTTCTAGTTGCTGCTGAATGCAGCTGAAGCTGCCAAATCTGGCATCTGCTTGCTGTCATATGCGACACAGGCCCTACAATGGAAGTATAGTTTAGCCTAATTGAAGTTTAATCAGATGTGTCTGTCTCTTTCCACCTCTCTCTATCTCTTTTCCTATCTCCCCACCCTTTCCTTCTCTCACACACTTTTATTTATTATACTTGGCTTCACCGTGCCACACAGCATGGTCCACTAGGGGAACTGTCATATTTTGACGCATGTCTGATCTGTGTGACATATTGGGAAATCTCAGCGTCGCACTTAATACTGTGTGGCCGTTTTTGAGTTTTGTGCAATCGAGAAAAAAAAAACGAAAGGAAAAGATGGGTGCTAACATTCCTGGTTGTTAAAGGGAGAAATTTACAGCTGAGTAATAAAAGTTTACGACTGAATCCTTTCTGCGATTGGCTGCAGCGAGCCACGTGGCACACGCTCTATGAACATGAACTTTATGCTGTTGTCTATTCTCTGGTCCTTCCCTTGTATCAGCAGCAGACTAAGCCGGGGCGTAGAAACGTCTTATTTTCTTTACTATATTGTCATAATTGCTGTTCGGTCATTCTGGCGCTCCTGTGTGTGACATTCACCCGATCTCCGACTTCCTGACAGAGGGATCTTCGGGACAGTCGCCGCCTCTACCAGCCGCCGCTGCCTGCGTTTATCCCCCCCTCCGGAGGCAATAAAACCGCGACTGGGAAGGCAAAAGGATCAAGCAAGGCTGCTAGAAAAGACTTTTCCCTGCAAACAGACACCCTGCCTCCATTAGCTCCTTATCACCGGAATGTGAGGACAGCCAGCAGTATACGGGAGATGCGCGCCGTGTTGATATTTCCCACTCGTCATCGTGACCCCTCATCTGCTGTGTTGGACCACGGTGACGCTACAAACTACAGAGAGCCTGCTCTGGTAAGACTGCTCAATGTTTTTTTGTTTTTTTATATATATACATATATGCTAATAGTCGGTGCTTGCCGCGTTGAAGCTGATGAATGATGCAGGAGAGTGAGATCATGAGAAGTTGAAGGTGTGTGTTCTGTGTGGCTGTGACCTGACCTGTAGCCTGGGAGGCTGCTGATGCCCGGGGCGGCTGTCATTATTTCTCGGTATCTGGTGTAGCAGCACCTGCGTGCGTGCTGACCGCTTTAGCCCGCATTAGCCCGCATTAGCAGTGCGTTTTGAAGCCACAGTGCCAATCTGTTGTGATAAATTAGCTTCTGATAGTAAACTTCCCCATCACTCATAGGCCCTTGTGACCAGGCACTGACAAATTACACTGCGAGCTGGCTGATCTACTCTCATTACGCGCTGTTTCATCGCCACCTGTTAAACCCAGTTTTGTGTCAAGGAGCTGAGCAACATTTCTATGGCAATTTCACTTTCACACACATGCAGACATGATACACATATAGGCTATTGTATGTACACAGTGACACACTGGCAGCTCGCGGCAGTGCCCCCTAGTGACCAGAAGCGTTGCATGTGGAAGTGGGCGGGTGTTGAGACTTGTTGTTTATGGCCGCTGGTTTTCGGCGGCGGTTCACTGCGGATGTCAGCTGACCCAGTTGATACACTGTTGCCAGCGAGCAACTGCACAAGCCCAGTGTTACTGAGGGTCTGATTTGTTGTTGCTGCCACGTTGGAGCGTGAAAGATTCTGCCCGTATTTGTAGTTGGGGTGTAATGAAATGCAGTGGTTTGTTTAAGACATTGTTCTGTCACATAATCACCGAGGACACTCTGGGAAGTTAGCACGTTGTTTTATTTACACCAAAAGCAAACATCATCACAGATATCCCCCAATAATATCGAAACCAGCAGCAATAGCATCAGGCATTTAATGTTACTCATCGTGGCTTTATAATCGAGGCAAACAAATTTGTAAGGAGTGGAGGTGGTGAATCATACATTAATGGTGTAGAGTTGCATCAAACACACTTCAGCTTTTAGATTTCTTTCCAACATTTTGACAAAAACAAACAAAAATATTGTCAACAGATTATTTTCTAAATATTATCGAGATTTGACACAGCACTCATGAGGAGACTGGAACTCTGCTTTACTGTGTGTGTGTGTGTGTGTGTGTGTGTGTGTGTGTGTGTGTGTGTGTGTGTGTGTGTGTGTGAGAGAGAGAGAGAGAGAGAGACAGACAAGGCAAAAGGCGTGTGTAATAAAATATAAAAATACAATTTAAATCGATACTCAACTGGCTAAACTCTCTCTGTGTATGGATGTGTGCGTGCGCGTGTGCTGTTGTTTCATCTCAATTTGTTTAGTTTGAATTGCCTCCTCTGCTTTTTATTATTGTCTGTGCAGAGACAAAACATTGTTTAGTGTAATAAAATGATTGCGTGCTTTTCTGTCTCCTGCTGAAGCTCAGCAGCCCTGCGCTTCGCTCCTGCAAAATACAATTACCGACAAAGCCTCGAAGCCTTTAAAGTCTTAAAACCTACTGTTACACACGTTGTTTGCTTTTCCCTTATGAAACATCGACGTTTCAATGGATCGTGTCCGCCGCTGCCCAACACCGAGCCTGCAGAGAGAGGGAATGAAGGAAAGAGAATCTTTTTTTAATAGATGCCATTTGGGTTGTTAGGTAAATCTTGGTTTAAAAATACGAGGGGAAAACCGCAGTATATTGTTTTGCCCTGCGGCGTTTCAAAAGGCAGAGATAGGTTGGCATAAAGCTCCATGAAGTCATGAATCTGTCCGCATCACCACATTTAGAACCTCACTTACGAATCCCGACAGGACCAAAAATTTTGCCTACTAATGGTCATAATTTATGATGTGTGGATCAACATGCGCTCATTGGGCAACAGCTTCCTGAGTGCTTAACGAGCATAAAGTCGAACACTTCCGGACATTAATTGGGCAAGCCAGCGATGGTAAAGTGCTTATAGAGGGCTTTACATTGTTAGTATGTGAATTACTCCTTATTAGTAAGGTTAGAAGCGGGGGAGAGGAAAAAGCATCAGAGGCTGAGCAGGCGCAGCCTCCCTCGCTGTGTTTTTAATCATGGCTGATAATGTAGAAATTTTAAAGGTCCCGTATAACTAACACTGAGTAATGTTGTGACGTTAGATATTGAAAGCTATCTGCGAGCACGTAAAGGAGAAGCTATGGTTCGTGGATGGGCCCTGTTGTAGAGCAGGCGAGCAGGCTGTTAAAGTTAGGCCTTCAGCACAAGAACCAATTAAAGCATATATTTAAAACTAATTCCCGCATGTTTATAATCGACACCGCAGCACAATCTAATAATAATAATAGTAATAATAATAAAAATGACAACAATGATAATGAAATCTGCGTTACGCATTCATTGCGCGTCGTCGTATATTGCTACAAATTAAGAGCACATACCATTCATTAATAAATTATTTATGCTAATTGTTCATTTCTCTGCTTAGTATTAGGCTATTATTAATAATTGATTATTTTCGTCTTAAACGTCCAGTGTTCACCCATTCCTCGTTGGTCATAAAGTCCTTTGAAATATCGTGGAATTGTGGACCAAACGGCTTCTTTCCTGCGTGCATCAGAAGCCGCACATGATTTGCCTCACGGGCCGCAATAAAACACTAAAACACGGGGGATAGAATGACCTTTCCAATTCTGCACACTGACACAACCTCTGCTGCATTCCAGCCTCTCCACTCCACACATTGGCTTTACTGTTCAGCCCGTATTTACAACCCAGACTTAAGGTACAAGCGGGATTTTCGTTTGTGTGTGAACCACAATAGGAGCAATCCTTGGAAACCCAAATAAATGTAAACTAATTTAATTAAACGATAAATACACACAAAAAAATATATAAAATGTTGTAATGTAGAAGCTTTCTTGCCAGGAATAAAATATGTCGTCTTTGTGCAAACGGGGAAAACAGAAATAGACTTTCTCCACTCCAATACACTTGTTTTTCCCGGTATCATGGGCTTGACAAATTGATAAAGTATCACTACTAAACACCCAATATGTCACATTTTAACTTTCATTTGTTTAGTTTGAATTAAAAATTAATGTCCGTGTTAAAGTGGTAAATTCGCTGTATATATGATCGTCAAGAACATTATCTCTTCATGATTTTATTTAAAATGGGACGTCGGACTTTCACTTAGAAACATTTGTTTAATTTAACCCATAATCAATCGAATTAAGAATCAGAGTGAATAGGGAGGGGGAAAAAACATCTCAAGACAACAATATTAGGACCTTAACGGCTCCAACTTTTGTGCTTTATTTGCTTCAATTCTGTGCGACGCGGATGTCACATATGGCCACGAATAGGTGAAGGGAAACTTTTATTGCACCAGCTACTTCCTCCTCTTTGTTCTTGTCTCTTTTATGGGCTATCCAGGGTCCCAAACAACAGACCAAACAATGTTGCACGTTTAGGCTGCACGTATTCACTCTATTGAAGAAATCAATGGGCTGAAGCAAAAGGCTGCTGTAGCCACGGCGACTGCGTTTGAACAGACATTTTCAGTAGCTTTATTGATTATTATATTGGTATCTATTATGTCTCGTTGCGAAACGCCGGAATGAGAATTGTGGTTTCAAGTGCATTTCGGAAGTTTTATTTTTCATACGGGTTAAAGGGGGGTTCAGAATAAAAATGGGCTCTTGTCAACCTTTGGTGGGGGGAAAAAAAGTTCTAATTTAATTATGTTGAACACAGAAAAGCGAACGCGAATGACTAAGTCTTCTGTAATACCTTAAATTAATTGCGCAAACGTGCGGAATTGCACAAATTTAAAGACGACACATTTCGAGCAGTTCCCAGTTCTGTTAGATTTGTGCAAAACACCTCTAAAGTAATTTCCTAACCCATCATTTGCTGCAGCGATAATTAAAGGTTCCTGTTTCCACCGTGTGTGTGTCAGAGGAATGTCGAAGTATCATCAGGACATAAGGAAAAGACTGGAATAAGCATTGTCACACGTTGCATTTATATTCTGCTCCTATGCTATACGAGCTATATATATATTTATAATACCAGATACATAGATAGCATATGAGAAGCCTGCTTCCTTAGTGTTAGGAGTTAAAGGAGAGACTGTACCTGGACGCTCACAGTGAACCCCGGGCTCAGTTGGCCTGTAGAGGATGTTGTCTGACGTTTAAGTTACATATAGCTGATTATTCAAGATGGTGGCAGAAGTCATCTTTTCATACGCAGTTCCTAACTAGTCGGCCATACCTGTACGCGGTTTCCCCCCCACCTTTTGCTCTGCCTCTACATGCTGTGGCCGGGGCTTTCTTTCCTGAGCCTGGGAGATTGCAGCCTGCGTTTGCACGCCTTTGCTGCAGAGATAGTTGTTGGTGAGCTGGGGAACGTCACTTGTTTTATTGCCCTCGCAGAACAGAGACCATAAACGCATTCTTACCACCACCTCCCCCAGTCCACTGCAAAAGCATGGAAATTGCTCACATGCCAGATAATTCATACACAAAGGAAACATTAACAGTATGTTGGAAACTCTGGATGTAACTGAGGTAAATAACAAATGCCAATAATCCGTTTAGTCCTCACACAAAGGCTGCGGAGGAGAGCATGCTATGTCTCTGCAGTGCTGTTGTGAAATTGTGGAAAACTAAGTACAGGACACACACATATTCAGTCACTCGCATATTAAGTTAATATAACAGCTAATGGGTTTGCATTGGGTCTCGGTTAATGGGTTTAATAGTTATATTTTTCTGAATTCCTTGCTTAAAGCCTCACATGGACATGCTTCCATGCATTTTTATTCACTTTTCATCCCTCTATAGAATGTGAGCACTGAACTGAATGACACTGGCTACATTATGCATCGTGCTTTCTCCTTAAACACCACATGCTTTTAAACTACAAGCCAAAAAACTTCTCATCCATCTGAGCTGCATAGTGTGCCACTCCAAGTCTACGTTGTGTTTATCGGCATTTAGCACTAATGTTCAAGCTCTGAGCTAAAAGCTACAGTTTCTCCTCAACTCCTGCGTCTCAATTGGTGGAGAACGGTCAGCTGACATTGTCATATTGTCTCTCTCCGAGCCAAGCCTCGGCTATAACACTCGGGTTTGTGCGTCTTAACCGGAGATTGGAAATTAATAATATTGAATCCTCAAAGTAGCCCGCGTCCAGTTAGGGAAGCAGAAAGACAAAAAAGGAAGAGTTTTGGAGAAAGGTGTGGTTGGTTGACAGAGACGAGAGAGAGATTTACTGAGAAGGAGATTGAAAAGAGAGCGATAAAGAAGTGGGGAGAGTTGGAGAGAGGGTTACAAGCAAGGTATGAATTCTTATTTCGCAAACCCGTCGCTCTCCTGCCATTTATCCGGTGGTCAAGATGTTTTGCCTAACGTACCCCTGAACTCCACCACCTATGACACAGTGAGACATTTTTCGTCGTACGGTGCCGCTGTGACCCAGAATCGGATATATGCACCTTTCTACTCTCCTCAAGATAATGTCGTGTTTGGGTCTGGCAGGGCACAGTACGAATATGGATCAAACGTGTTTCTTCAAGACAAGGACGTGCTGCCAAGCTGCAGACAAACAAACATGGGACTCAATACACAAAGCCACATTGCTCAAGAGTACACGCTGGATCAAGGAAGAGCAGGAGCTCAGGAGCAGAAAAGTAACGTCCCGATCTACCCGTGGATGCAGCGAATGAACTCACACAGCGGTGAGTTTTACTACGACAAATAAATTAAGGAAATGGGCCAGTTTTACGATATGTCTTACCAAGAGAGTAAGTTACTTTTTATGGCCCCATAAAACATTACTGTATCCCCTCGACTTGTAGATGGGCCTTTACATGTGCAAACAAACAGCTTTCATTTTAAGAATGATATAGTAGCCATAATCAGTAGCGTGAGACACGGAGAATACGTAAGATTGCTTTCATAATTTTAGATTATAAAGCTAAGATGCCCTTTGAGATAAGACAGCCAAATCTGTTTATTTTGCTTTGTGGATTTAGATTACAATTGTGATTCTAGCAGTGAGACAAACTTATGTTCAATTTTCTTGGAACTGTAAGCAGATCGTAGACAGGGGCTTGTTTTTATGTGAAATATGTCTTCGCTCTGTAAACGACTAAAATAGTGACTTTACTTTGTACCCCAGCAGGAGTGGGCTACGGGACAGACCGACGCAGAGGACGTCAAATATACTCTCGTTACCAAACACTTGAGCTGGAAAAGGAATTTCATTTCAACCGCTACCTGACCAGGCGCAGACGCATCGAAATCGCCAATGCGCTGTGTTTAACAGAGCGGCAGATCAAAATCTGGTTTCAGAACCGACGCATGAAATGGAAGAAAGAGAGCAACCTGACCTCCACGGTAACTGGAAGTGAACAGACAGGAGCCTCTCAAGAGGAGGAACGCAATGGCGCAGTGGAAGAAGGGAAGGATGAGGACAAAAAGAAAGAATAGCTAAAAAAGAAGTGGGCAAAAAAAAAAAACACCTGATGACCATTAAAACCCAACATAACTACCTAAAAATCTATATGGACTTGAGAGCGACTTCACTGCATGATGGCAATCCCGCAGCTCTCCCTCTTTTATCTTGACCACAGGATTGTTGAGCCTTAGAAATCCAAATTATTTCAGCCACAGTATGGCCCCTGTGACATTTGGAGTATTTTTTTTTTAAATATTATTATTATTATTGCGATGTCACACATGTATTGTGAGAATAAAACGAAGTATTATTTCTATATTATTTCCTATGCCAGGAAAATGTGTATAATTACCCCCCACACCCTATCCATCACTGTGAACTCTATGATCACCTCACTAAATACAGTGTTGGTCTGACTTAACTCATTGTCGTACATGCACATTCCACGGAAGGAGAGGATCAGGCGGACACTTGATCACAGTATTACCTAGTACTTGAATCGTCCGCAGAAAAGTGCCCACCATTAACCCGAAAGTTGCACGGATAGTCTCCAGTACACACACAAACACAACTGAAATGCCTGTATATAATAAAAGTAACAGTATATGATGTAAGTCCCGTGAAGACATTTAGCCGCTTTGGTAGACGCTGCATAACATACAGTTGCGCTTGGTCCCTTATTTTTTATTTTTTGTCATCATTTGACACAATAGGCTTTCCTTGTGAACTAGATTTGTACACTAGTGATTCGTCACTTTTGTTTGAAAGTTACGAATTCATTGTTTTGTCATAATTGTGTATCATGAAATAAAATATTTGTAAAACTTTCATCTTTGTTTCTGTGTTCTTGAACGCGCACCAAAGCCAGTGCGTGGTTTGTGGGAGTTTGGTGTCACTTTTTTAAAAATTTTATTAAGACCGTTTTTGAGTCTGGCAAAGCAAACGGTGGACAAATACAATAAACTAATAAATTTATATTCGAGAAAAATGCGGCCGCTGATACAGTTGCTGCATTGCTTTCTGACTGATAATAAAGAAGCGAGAGCTAACTATTGTCCAGTATCCAGTCAAAACAATATGATATTCACGTAGCTATATTATAACATTCAGCGACATTCCGGTCCGCATGCATAAATATATTTTACATATTATTATTATTTAATATTTTTTATCATTATCGTTATTATGGTTGTTAGTAATATGATGATGATGATGATTATTATTATTATTCTGTTCTGGTGGTGGACTCACGGTGCGTCAGTGGCACAAAGTTCTGACCCGTCCCCACCGTCCTGCCCCATACCAGACACCAGATGACGCTCTTGTCTTACTGTCCTGCCCTTTTTGCGCTAAAGATCCCTGCCTGGTCCTCAACAACCAACAGCTCAAAGTTTACCGGACACGTTTCTCCTATTCATCAATATCCCCATTGAGTATCAAAGCCAATTTATGACTGGCCAACATGTGCACGTGATCCCATACAAATACCCCATATTTGGGCAGCGCACGTCGGATCAAGAATTAAAAAAAAAGATACCAAAGCCTACTCCACCTATAAATCGTGGATTATTTTTTTAGGGCAGACAGCTCTGAATTTTCCAAAAGCGGCAACAAAGAAACGCAATGATCAACAAAAATAAGGAAATAGCCAACGCACTATACGTCCCGCAGTGCTGTCTAGTTTAAAAAGAAAGTATCGCTGGCAGTTTGCAATGAGCTCTTATGTTGACAGCTCCAGTCTCAGGCAAACAAGCGAGACAACTTCTCCTAACACTATGTTTAGTTTCGATCTATCTGGGCGCAGGTCCAGCCGTTATGAGGGTGTTAATGTGAACGGGCTATTTTCTTGTCCCGTCCCCACGACCTCTGTTCAGCGGGAGGAGATGAAAACTAGCCTGCGTGGCAACACGGATACTCCTTTCCCGTCAGGACCACAGATAACCATGGTCTCCAGTAGCTCGTCCGTGGACGCAAGCGGGCTCAGCTACGGCAGCAGCAAGCTGCTGGGACTAGGGGCAGAGAGAGACCCGGAGAGGAGCGCAAAATCCGGCGGCAACAAGAGCCAGGAGAGCGACAGAAACGCGGATAACACGCAATCGGTGAAACGAAACATTAACGTGAGCCATCGTCAGGACAGTGAGCAGCAGCCACAGATTTATCCATGGATGACAAAACTGCACATGAGCCACGGTAAAGTTTGCCTATTTTCTAAAGTGCGACTAAGATGTTTTCCCTTATTCACTCTTTACGCAGCAACACTTCTTTTCGCCCGCTCCAGTGTCCCTCTTGAGTTTTATAGGCCAAACGCAGGAAATAATAAAAACTCGCGGTCATAAATTTTATGACAAAGGCATCCATTGCTCGTAAACCTGCTCTGTTACGGTGAAGAGGTGATCTGTGGGGTGATTTATGGTGGTATAATTGGATAAGAGAACTGAAACTGTGATAAAACTACGAAATAATATTGCAAATTCAGCTCCGAGTATTAGTTTTTGCTTTGCTTCGTTTATAGTCTTAGTCGAGCTTCACGTTTTACATCACGAGACTCTCTGTGGGAGAAGCTTTAGCCTTAAATTGAACTCTGGGAAACACGAATGCCCTGACCCAATCGTGAACTTTTCACCTCTAAAAGATTTGAATAGGCATGCTCCTCTTCGTGCCTTGAAACCAGTCTGGAAGGTGGACACTGAGCACATTTGCTGCAAAAACGCAGCTACTCCACAGTTGTGCTCTTCCATATACAAACATCCACAAGCACACAGCAGGGATGTTGAAATTATTTCAGTCCAACAGCACAGGCCTGTTGCTTTACTTTGCACGCCTGTGTGTGCTGGTCTATAAATTAGAAAAGAAAAAAAAAATCCGGAAAGCATAATTTTGAATTTTCTGACCCCACTTGTTTAGATTTTACATATTCGTTTTTCCATCCTACGATATAGTACACATGTGTAGCGGTATTAGGCCGAGGCCACTGATTACAGGGGAGGCCCACATATTAACCATTTTTATATTTTGCTAAAATATAGTATTTACGGAGTAAATACGTGTGTTTTTTATTTTTTATGTTTTGACGTAAAAGGATAAAGAAAACCTTCTTCACTGGAGTATATTTACAAGACGTACTTAGTTAAGATCCCTATCAGACATAAGTTGCACAGATCCAATAAGTAATGAAGATTAAATTATGTGATATAAAAATATTTTAGCTTTGAAATAGAAGTGATTGGGGACCTAAATTAATAGTTATTTGCTTTGAGTGCCTCTTTTATGAAAAACCACGATTGATTCAATGAAGTAATATAATGACATAATCCATTATTTATATTTATTTGCCATTATAATGCTGCTGAAAGCTAACTCATTTCAATACCACTTCAGAATCGGAGGGTAAGCGGTCCAGGACCAGTTACACCCGCTACCAGACTCTGGAGCTGGAGAAAGAGTTTCACTTCAACCGGTACCTGAGCCGCCGCAGGCGCATAGAGATCGCCCACACTCTGTGTCTAAACGAGAGGCAGATCAAAATCTGGTTCCAGAACAGACGAATGAAGTGGAAGAAGGACTCAAAGATCAAAGTGAAGGAATAAAAGTACGCCAGAGAGCCTGGGTGCATGCAGCACGTTTTCAGCCCCACTCTGCACAGTGCTGGAGTGCCGCCTGACCTTCGGATGAACTGCTAGGAGCAATGACATCATGACACCGCTCTGTGTGCTTCATCACCAATTATGTGTCACTTGCTGCAGTTTGGGACCTAATGTATTGAATATCACTCACTTTGATCAATCGGTTTACATTTCTAAATTAATTTGCTGCCCATGCGATGATAACCTCACTTTACTGCACGAAGGGTACAAGAGGTTGAGGGGAGCTGGGTCCTTCACGCTGCGAGGCTTTGGTCTGCAGTGCACCAAAATCCTGCACAAAACGAATAACCCATGTTCCTAATTAGGTAAAGAGTAGTAGGCTGCATCTTTTCCCACCTCTTCATCACCATGTAACCCAACGTTAAGCTCAGTGGATCAAATAAAGGCTAAAATAATAATTCTGGCTACAACAGTCAAATCGTTTCTGACCAGTGGAAACAAATTCTCACTCTGTTTCTTTTTCCTTTGGATTAACTCTCCAATATGATGCAGTTAGGATGTAGTTGAATGTGTGATGTGTTCAAGGAGCCACGTCTTTGTGAATGGTTTTATTCTGTGAAGGCACCATCACCATTACTGTCATGTTCTTGTGAATCAAAATCATTCTGTATAAGTCGATGACTGTATGTGCTAATGTTGTGATGTGCAATGATACTATTTCTCCTTTCCTTTGTAAACTTACGGTGCCTGGTTAACACAAGGCCTAGAATAACTTATAGATGGCCTGTTTGTTGATTGTATCCAATAAACTCACTAAAAGTAAAAAAGTTTCCAACTGTCAGTATGCACATTCTATTACTTTTGGCTTCTATTTCTTACGTTTTGTGTGCTATAAATGGACTGAATTTAACTTTCTATTTTATTTATTTATTTATTTTTAATTGCCCGCCTTAATAAGAGTACAATTTCTTTCTTCCTCGTTGGTCACATTTCTTCAGGTCATCTCGGAATCCTCTGAATTTCTTTGACTGACAAACGCGCCCTGAAGTTTAAGGCCCTCATAAAACTTTATTACCCCTTTTCCACCACTCCACCACAAGCACAGTCCTTTTCCTGTTTTGTCAGGGAAGGAAGGGACACACTAGCCTGTGATAACACTCGCCCACAACACAACATGGATGCAAAACTTTGGTTTCCTGTGGCCGCACGTAGACGCGTCATCTCTTTTGAGGCCATATGGCCACTTTATGATATCGCCTTGCTCTTTAATCCTGGCATCATTACACTGTAGTTAAAACAACACTATCCGGTAGTCTAGCGGACATAAAATCATGCCAGTTGCTGTGTGTCTCAAACCAGCAGCAGCTATAATATAAGGCAGAAGCATGCCGCAGCACAGCCCAAGGTTTTTAGTTAATTTCTCTCTAGCACTACTTAAAGAAAATAAAAATCAACTCACCTCTCAAACTAATAGCTTCCTATTGAACTTCCTTGACGGCTATGTGAACCAGAGAGCGCAGCGTCCACTTTCTCTGCGCTCTGTTAGGCCTAACCTATATGTGGACAATGTATTCAATCCCTTTTTCTATGTCTTTCTTTTAGGGTATTTTAAAGTTTACAAGGTTACATATGCCAATTGCCCCAAGCAGGGCCTGTGAATGGTGCATAGGAAGCACGTGGTGTCATTTAAGTGGGTTTTATGGCCTGGAAGAGCTGACAAACCTTCGATATATACACATCATATATAATCTTAACTGTCCGGAATCGCAGCTGCCGGCTTCCCCTTATCGGAGGAAGAAAGGGCTTTGTGGCAGTGAGGATGCAGAACCTTTCTCCGGACTGTGTAGTCGAGTGGTGCGGAGGACAGAGAGCTGCTGCAGTAAGTTGCTTTTAACTTTGACTACAGGCCTGCCACTGAACCGTTATTTCACCGTGAAGAATAAGAGTCTTAATTTTATGCTGGTGTGACTTTGGGGTGCACGGACGCTAAACCGATTAGCTTGAAAGTGGACGCTATTAATTGATAGTGAATATATTTATTTGTGTTTCTTTTTGTTTTTAATAATCACGAAACGCTATTTAAACATAATTATATTTCGAATGATGTTTGCATATTTTTTTGGCCAGAAACGAGACCAAATGGAAAAACTGAGCATGGTTGTTTTGTGATAACTGGATTATTTTTAACGCATCGTCATCTTCATAGATCTAATACATTTTGACCTGAATAAATAAAGAGAGAGCGAATGTTTTAATACCACCATATTTGAGCTACGGTATTAGTTTGTTAGACTCAACAGTTTGCCTTTGGATATTTTTGTTAGTAAGAGAAAACATTTTTGGGAGAATTTTTTTTTTTTTTTTTAAATAAATAAATAAATAAGTGACTGTGTGGGGAAAGGAAAAGTCACCCGGAACTATCAAAAATCATCTGGCGCACAGCTACACCGTCCACCCCACCCCTCTCCCCCCTCTCCCTTTCTCCCTCCCTCAAATGGACACACATTCACACATGCTTGATTTCTCTTTATGTAATTTGTGAAGGAAAGTGGTGTTTAATTCTAAATAAAATTGTACAGTTTCGTAGGTGGGTCAGATTAAAGAGAAGGTTCTTTTGATGTTTTTTTGTGTGCTAAAGTTAAAATAAGGCTTTTATTCAGTTACCTGCTAAAATGTTCTGTTTGTTTAAGTTTTGCACTCGTGCATAAAAAGAGCCTGATATGCAAAACCACTTGATTAAAACGGTTCTTCTGGCTGCCTCACCTTGACTGGAAGGTTACAGTTTGCGCTCATGAGCTGCCGTTCCTGTTGTTTTCGGGTCATGTCTGGGCCAAGGGACAGATTAGATTCAAAGGCACTTTGACGCGCAGCAACAGCATCATCCAAACTCAAATGTGTGAAAAACAGTGAGAACTGGAGCTGGAGGCAGGCGTGTTGCATGGCTTACAGAAATGCACGTTTATTGCAGGAGGATACTGGTATTTGTTTTCATAGAGTCGGTTGACATATCCTATTTAACTCGTTGTCCTCGTTACAGGCGCAGATATTTCTGATTGTCGTGGAGACTGATGAGACACTGTGATTTTATAAGCTCCCCGAATTTCTGCTGCTCTGTAGTGCGCATATATTAATTGTTGGTATGTCCTAGAAAGCATTTCACCTAGAAACGCTGCTGTTTTTTAAAATACATATATGGAATTTTAAATGGCCAAATATTGATATTTAATGAGCCAGCGTATTTCAGCTCACAGGTGAAAGATGCACATACGCACCAGTGACTGATCCCGGACGTGAGAATTAAATATAATCGAAAAGGAAGGTTTTTGATTGAGCTCTAATCCAGAGTATGAATCTGCAGCCTTTAAGTCATCTCCCTTAATGCCCTGTAAAGTCCGGATTCTCCCCGGGTCGCCTTTGCCTTGGTTATATTGTTATAAGTCTTTGTCATTTTATCAGTATTATTATTTGATCTCTTTGCAGGTTTGTCTTCAGATTCTGTAGGATCAATTGTACACGTTCAATAGGGGGCACTGTGTAACACGCTCCTGTGTGAGTGACACAATGTGGGGGCAACGTGTCTAAGCCAGTGCCACTGATAATTGTTCTTGCCTTCACAAGATTTTATTTTATTATTTTATCTTCTCCTGTTTTTTTGTTGTTTTTTGTTTTTTTGTTTTTTAGCAATTTCATTATTAAGTAAAGGCAGATGGATATAATTATCATCAACTCTCAGACTAAAATGGGACAAATAAAAATTAAAAAAGCTTGTTTTCGACCAGGAAAAAAAAATCTTCTGCGGAAATTTCCTTTAATAATACAGTAGAAGGACATTTGGATGTGTCTTTTGTCATCCTCACGACGTTTATTATAATCGAATCAATTTTACGCTCACCATTTCTCAGGTACTGGGAAGTCTGAATGAAAATATTGTTTAAATTTCCCACTTACATTAAGACACTCGTGCTCAAAGCGGTCGAATACCAGCACAATAAAAGTGAAACAGTACAAACATCCGTTTTCACTGCCATGTTCTGTGCTGTTGTATTCCTTTCTCTGACCTGTGGAGCTGACACTGCCATCATTCAAACCACAGAGGTCATTTCCGGGTGAGCACAGACTTCCCTTTGTCTGAGCCCAAATAGGAACCATAAAGTCCTATTACATCGTCTCTGAACGCAGCAAGAATTTTATTTACAATGTGAAGACAAAGTCGTGATTTTTTATTGACTGCTCACCATAATTCAGCCGCGCTGAAGTCCGGGGATTTCTATTCATAGAACATTTGCCCAAGGAAATACCAAAATGCTTGTAAATTTAGTTTTACTGTCTGAAAATGACCCGTCCTAAATTTCTGTCCTCGGTCCCAGTTCTGCCTGCTCATTGCCAACGCGTTTCTAGGACAGACTCCCTTCAGCAGATAACGGAGGATAACAAACTGACGGATCATGCACGAGAAATAATAACGCATCCTATCATATAGGGGTTCTTTCTTTATGTGAGGACTGACAGATTAACCGAAACATTGAGAATAAAATAAGTGAAATAAATATGCACGGCTGTTCGTTTAATTATATCATTTGTTGCGCATATTTCATTTCTTTAGTATCGGCTAGTTTAGACTATGGTAAAGGTTTAAATTGAATAAGAACGAAATATATTGCATACATCCAAGATACAACAAGCGCTCATTAATTTCAGCTTTATCCGCTTGATTTACTGTGTGTGACTTTACAAGTAGGCTTCTTGCTTAATCATTTAGACAACGTCGGCTGAATTATTGATCCGATACATGTTTTTAAAAATTAAATATTAATGCAACATTTTGTAGAATTTCTTTTCCATGCCTTTTACGTTTTTCAGTTTCGATGCATTTTTTTCTATCTTCTGACAAACTCATTTGGAGCATTCAATCTAATTTATTTTTTCTCTTCCTTTTTTTTCTTCTCCACAGACAGTTCATCGGGTCCAAAATGAGTGGCACCGTGGATTTCTCAGTGAGTGTTGCGCATATCCACCTGACTTTAGACGCAGCTTTGTTATTTGGCTGCAGGCAAACAGCTGGCCCTTCTGACATCCAGTGGCCTGACATCTGCACCCGTAAATGAATTTGTTCGGTGATTCTGGTGGTGTTTTCTTATTTTTAAGGTCTTGACGATCCGATTTTAGGCGAACCTTGCGAACTCTAATTAATAACCAGTGAAGCAACGTCCTTGTTGCACAGGTTAGCTGGATTTACCACTGCTCTATGAGTCTAATGAACCACAGCATTGCCATAAAACCAGCCAGTGGTTTATGTGGGGAATCCACTCTCTAAAACCACCTCTGCTCCCTTGGCTGCTCCTGTTTTAAAGAGCACTCATATCTAACTAGTCTCCAGTCTGTCTGCACTTCATTAAAACTTTTTATTTTAACTGGACAATCCAGTTTAGCGTTATTACACCTGGGAAGAGTAAACGTTTGGAGGCTATTAGGTTAAGGTTTTGATTAAAAGCGCATCGTAACTATTTTCATCAGGGAGCGGAATATTGCTGCACCCTCTGCATCCAGGTCAGGTACTCGGCCACCAAATTAAAAACAGCCATGCGTGGACAGAACCGCCTCTGCATAGTTTTGCCCAGATTTATTTTGTTTACATATGTACATGTGTGAACACGGTTGTACAGCTGTTATTTTGTGGGGTGGGGGGAGAGTTTAACAATTTCTCAAATGAACAAATGAAACATCAAATTAGTCCGCCTGAGGGCCTCATTTTTTGTACTTCTACATTATAACTAGTTATTGAACTAGGTGCACGATCTGAAAGCCATTTGTGGGGAGAAAGAATTCATTGCTGTCTCTCCATCAATAATCCTTGGCAGTGAACTATTGGAACCAGTCAAACGCGAGGGGTGAAACGCAGGTCAGGCTGTCTAACTAATATTAAAATGCGTCCTCTAGCGCGCATGGGGCGAGAGGGAGTATGTGGTGTGCGTGCAGCTCTTTCACACTGGCTCGGCGCACAACAAACAGTTTGCATTTAGATGAGCATATGACAGAGCCAAGTGTACACGAGTTAGATTTTCTTTATTACAATTTCCTCCACAGTCGACTGTTTGCTGGCTTAGGTTGTTTTGTTATTCAATAAAAAAAAAAAAAAAAAAAAAAATCTATTAAATTGATGCGCACGAAGAAAGATTGAGATGTTTTTTGACAGTGTTTGAAGTCCCCGTGCGCATCCCCACTGTAATCAATTCCATTGATTCACAATCTGAGCATGTTTGCTGATTTTAATAACCCCGAAACGGGTCACATGTCTGATATTGCATTTTTCATCCGAGGCTTTTCTCATTAGCTTCCAGAGTGGCAGCGAGAAAGGTTACCGAGCGGTCAGTATGGTAATAGCAAGCAGAAGAAATGGTTGGGAACAATGGAAACTTATTTTTCATCTGTGCTGTCACGCCGTCCCTTTGTATCCGTCGTGTTTGTGACTGAATATTCATATAGGAGGTACCTCAAAGGCTGAGGTTGAATGTTGAGAAAAGAGAGCCATTCTGCTCCTCTCTGTTAAGACGCGTTAGTGTGTTTGTGTGTGCGGGCGCTTTTTTTTTTTTTTTTTTGGTAAACGTAAGACTTGTAAATAGCAGAGGGTCGGTTTTCGTGACTTCCAGATAAACAGCACCCGCTTTGGCGCACGCTTTGTGTGGCAGTTTCTCCTCTATTGCAGCCTTGATACTTGTTATGGCTCCACTGAATGAACACGTTTGCAGTATCCTAACACGCATTAGTTGTCTATATGTACCCTGTAGAACCGAATTTGTGTGGTGTACAAACAATCGCAAATACGTCTCTACAGGAATACATGGGCAACTGAAATACTACGCCAGCCAATGGATTATTCTGCATCTGCTCCTCTTCTTTCTTCACCCCTCTCCTCCCCCCTCCACTTCTTTTTGCATATACAAGCATCGCAGTGGTGATGCGCACAGCCTCCATCCATGCACAGGCAATCCAATAACCCTGTCACAAAGTGTATTCACTGTCCAGACAGCCATAGATTGTGTAGGTAGGCCACGGAGAGCAAAGCCATGTGTGCAGCGTGGGGCTACTACTGTGTCAGACCCTGTGAAACACGTTAGGAACCAGGGGTCGTTTAAAAGTGACTGATTTACGGCTTTTATTGCTCTATAAAACGCCTCTAACATCCTCGCTAGGGTAATAGAAATGTCGCGCGCATTCTTTACAAACAGTGCAGCCGGAAATATGATATGCAATTTCAGGTCGTTTTTAACCATATTATGTAATTATTGCTGTGGAAATAGATCCCTTAACTTATAATGTGATGGCCATGAACAAAATATTGACTTATTATTATTATTGTTATTATTATTGTTATTGTTATTATTATTATACAGACATTTATTATGTATTATATATATTGTATGTCGTGGGATGTGGGTGTTAATCCAACTGGGAGTCCACTCCTCTCTCTTTGCCTACAGCTAACTCTAAGATAAATATGAGAAGCCTTCTGCACATGACAAGTTTATACAAGCTGGCAGTATCAGTTTACAGTACAACAGGAGACCACCAGTAATGTGGCTCATGGCCCGTGCTTCACTCAGGACAGGAGTGTGACATTTGGGGGCTGGCTCTCCAAATGGCAGCTGGACTTCTACTTTTCATTTGGGATGTGGGCCGAATGAGACTGTAGTTTAAAGCTTGCGTATAAGGGACGGTGTAAACCTGTTTGTAAACAGTTGCATTTATTTTTCCACATATTTAGCAACCTTGCGTTCCTCGCAGTCTTCCTCAGCACTTCGTTTCATAAGATTTGGGTTGTAGTTGTGCTGTATCATCTTCCAGTCACAGATAGTCTCTGCATCCGTGCAGTTTATTTATTTATTGTTCCTGCGCTTTTATTTAGGCCATAACTAAGCTCCCAACATGTGTGGAAAATAACGGGCTTTGCAAAGCTGTGAAACCATACGGGCAGGGAAATAGCACAGCTACAATCTTTTCCTAGACAGCCGCTTTTTAAAGAACATGATCGCTGGTTTTATTCCTATTTACAGTCATGTCTGAGCATTAACTTGCATGTGCGGGAGGGATGCTCTGATAGGGTGTGGGGCTGCACAACTGCGATAAAATGCAACGTTCTGGTCGACAACAATCAAATTTCGCCTCGAATTCACAGTGACACGACACTGGTTCTCTGCAGTCAAGTCAGCAGATCACAATATTCTGATGTTCTCTGGGCTGTGGCTTTAAAATGATGTCGTTTCACTGCTGACTGCCTTGTGATTTAATAATGATGCCTCTCTGTCCGGTTTGTGACACCACAGTGGTCCTTTGCTGTGACATCACATTGCTAGCATTATGTTAGTGTGGTCTGTTGGATGTTTCACTACTCTTAAGCCTGCATCTGTGTTGCAGCTGTGTTATATCTATCATTATAACTCTCATAATGAAACAGGAATTTGCATAGAGAGGGGAAATTTGTTGAATAATTCTTGTATCTTTCAGAAGCAGTGGGTATTAACGCGTTTTTGCTTATCTCCTTTTCCTTTGATATTTTTTTCTTTTTTTTCTCTTGTGTGACATCCTTAAACTTTGGCTGCAGTACTTCTCTGCTTCTGAAGCAGCTTCCTCTTCTAAACTGGTCGCCTTTTTATGTTATGCCTCCAGATTTTCATGAATGTAGTCTTCAACAAATCAAAAATAGGTGCATATCTCATCGCTTTTTTCTGTATACGGGTTATCAGGCCCGTTTTCAAAGCTCAATTCCACCTCCGGGACACCACACTGCTCAAGTGCTCTCTGATATTTGGACCTTTTAGTCTAATATTGTTGCTGAAAGGGCTCTGGAAACAAACCGAAGTAGCGCTAATTGTTAAGTGTATTAATGGGCCCTAATCTGTTTCACAGCTGAAGTGCTGTTGGTAAAGACTGTTCCTTCATTAATTAGCAGACAACCTTTACACAAGGCACGCAAACGAAGAAAATGATTGGTTTGCTATTGTTGTACCTTATCCTTGGCGAACCACCTATTGTCCCTTTGAATAATTGAGACCAGTGTATTTTGCCTGTTTTATTTTTTCCTTGGTCAGCAACTAGCTACTAGTTTTGTCCCCAAGATCAATTGCCTTGGTAACACAACCAGAGAGAGGGGGGTGAGAAGAGAGAGGGGGGGAGGGAGAGAGAGAGAAAGAAAGAGAGGAGAAAGAGAGAGAGAGAGAAAGAGAGAGAGAGAGAAAGAGAGAGAGAGAGATTTGTGCCCACAATGGCAACTGTAGGTATGCTAAATACCTCTGGTTCCTTATCCGGGAACTACCTCTCACTCTGCTATTGGGCCATTGGGTCACGTGGTAAAAGTAACTTTACAGGGCTGCTCGCAAGTAGGAGGGCTTTATGGAGCAGAAAAACGACAAAGCTAGAAAAATTATTTTCCACTCCAGAAATTAATGATCATGAGCTCGTATTTGATGGAGTCTAACTACATTGATCCGAAATTTCCTCCATGCGAGGAATATTCGCAAAATAACTACATCCCTGAGCATAGTCCAGAATATTACAGCCGCGCAAGGGACTCTGGCTACCAGCATCACCACCAGGAGTTATATCCTCCGCGGGCGAGCTACCAAGAGCGCCAGTATAACTGTGCAAGCATCCCTGAACCTGACACGCCAAGGGGACATGGAATACCCCATTCTGCGCACCTACTGACAGGGAAAGGGCAGCCTGCTTCATGTGAAACCCCACAGTTGTCCATGTCCCCCGCCACCCCACCGGCCGCAACCTCCGCCTGCAATCAAGCTACCCCGGAGCATCCAAACAGCACAGCCTCCTCCAAACAGCCTGTGGTGTACCCATGGATGAAGAAAATTCACGTCAGCGCTGGTAGGCAACTTGTGTGTTTATGTTCCCTGCTCTCCTCTCTCCCTTTCCCTCCCTTTATCAGTCCCTCTGACTCCCATCTCGTTGCCAGCCCCTGCTCCGATAGCAGGGAAGCCTTTGAAATGGCACAATTGAGGCGGATTTACGACTCGGCATTGGTAATTACACCCACCATAAATTTTATAGCCGAGGTATACTCAGGGCAGCCGTATCACCATGTGGCTTCTGCTGTTATGTATTGCGCGATAGAGAGAGGAGGAGAAATGAATAAGGAAAAAAACTGAGCTTTGTAATCTTGCATTAATAATTTAGCTCATACTTGGATGTGAGTGTCCTCTCATTACGCCGAGAAGTTCTTAACTTCCCATTTAAATTTCTCAAACAGCTAAACATTCATATCCAATAAATCTTTCGAGCCATATCTCAGTTGAGGCCATTCTTGTTTACCCCTCCTTTCCTCCCTTCTCTGTCTCCCTTTCTCTCCACTTCTTTTTTTTTTTTTTTTTTTCCAGTGAACTCTGCTTACAATGGGACGGAGCCCAAGCGGTCTAGGACAGCATACACCCGACAGCAAGTCTTAGAATTGGAGAAGGAATTCCACTATAACCGATATTTAACTCGGCGGAGGCGCATCGAGATCGCACACACCCTGGTTCTCTCCGAGCGACAGATTAAAATCTGGTTTCAAAACCGCAGGATGAAATGGAAAAAGGATCACAGGCTGCCGAACACCAAAGTGAGGTCCACCTCCTCCTCGTCCGGGTCCAACACAAGCTCAGCAGCCGGCGCTGTTGCCGCTGCCTCGGCCACTAACAGTGGGGCCCCCGACGAACTCTCCGGAGCACAGCATGGCGAGGATATTACCAGGTTATAAAACCACGAACCGAGATTGGGGGTAGAAAAAGAACTGGTTATTTATAGAACAATTATATATTTTGTTTTCGTAGCTATCTTGTGCGGTTTCCTTTAAGTCCAAAGTTATATAAAATGCATGTTATATAGCATGGATTACTGCGAACACCGATGAATTATTTTTACGTGACACAGGGTTTAATTTATTTGAAGTTCAATTAAAATGATGTTTTTTATTAAAAAAAATGTTTTGAATGAAGGAAGAAAAAAAGTAGAAAAAAAATATACATTTTATCAAAATGTTATTGTGGGCCATTCTTTTGCCCTGCTGCCCAAGGTGAAATGCACAATCTATTTATTTCAAACAACACTGGAAGGAATCACTATAATAATAGTTATTTTTGGTATGAAAAAAAAAAAGCTGGAACACACCATTGATCTTGAACTTGTATGTTTAGGATAATAACAATGTGTGAATTACCTCGTGTATTTCAGAAACAGGATTTTGATTTACAATTTAGTTTTGTGGTGTTGATGTTGTGTTTAGACCGTTAAAAAGCAGATTATTGTGAAATGCAATAAACGGAGTTTAGTGTACTTGTGCTAATCATATTGGTCAATAAAACAGTGAGTGTCTACTAGTTTTAAATACGTTTGGTTTAAGTTCATTTTAGGTAAGGTAAGGTCTACTATTGTAGGTTGGAGGGATCTCCTTAAAAGTGTAAACAGCTGTGTGAATATTCGACATTTCATGAGGGACACGAGAATTACTGTGTTGTTTCCAGACTGTCTTTCTCAGTCCTGCTGCTCATTTTCGCGTCTTTAAATTAGCAGTATGTACAGAAGGTGTGTATGTGTGTGCGTGCGCCTGGCAAAGCCTCACTCGTGATGGACTGAAGTTATTTCTGAAATATGAAAATGAAATAGTTTGCGCTGTGCATTAGGTGCAACCTCATCAGTCTGAAGGGCATTCAATTAACGCTACAGACAAGCCACTGAGGCCCTCCAATCCACACTGCACTGCCTCTGCCAGTGCTACAAACTGAAGCTCTCTGCTTCCTTCGTCCTGACTTGAACACAGAGATGCATGCGACTGATTTAGAGTGCATTTGCAATGTGTTAGAGATTATAGATTGTTGTGAAAATATTGATTTTGTACACTGGTAATTGCCCTGCATTTTCTATAGTTCTCTGCGCCATGCGACTGAGTTTCCCCTGTAAAAAATTTAAAAAAAAAAAAAAAAAAAAACGAGAATAATAAAATAAAGTCGTGAACTGCAGATAGATTCAGTGCAACACGTCGTGTGTCTTCGTTAAACATCACCGTGAAGATGAGGCAAACTAGCTGGCCTTTGTTATCTCTGTAACAGTGCCCTCGCCTTAAGGAGGAGTGCTGATGTTTCTCTGTGTGTTCACTCTTTGACTTTTGCTTGTATAAACACTTTACAACATTTGCCTGCTCTCTCCCCAGTGGGCAGTTAGCCTCCATAGTCTGCAGCAGCTCGAGAGAATACAAGAAAAAAAAGAACTACTATTTCAAAAAACGGCGCTTTGCGCGTCTCCCTGCGACGTCATCGTGCGCCTTTCGTCTGGCAGGGAGGACCAAACACACTGCAGGACTGTTTACGACTCTAGACATGCTGGATTCAAACAACAGCCAGAGAAAATATTGTCCAAGCTACTCTATCAAATAATATGGCCTAGACGTTTTCCCCTCTAAGATGTTTCTTTTCAGTTTTATATTTTTTCTACATACACATATATGTGCGTGTGTGTTTCCCCCTATTTTCTTGGGACAGAGCTGAACATAAGGACTTTACTTTCAACATGACTTAAACTCAAAGACGCGCAAGAATTTGATAGATTATTGAAATTGTGACATGAATGGGACTTATAAAATGCCTCGCGTAGTGGGAGGCGGATGAACACAAAAGGAAGAGGTATTCTCCGTCATCAATCTTTCACTACAGAGCTTTGTGTTATGTTCTGGTAAACAGCCCTGACAACAGCCAGTTTTGATCCAGTCAAATATTATGTACCCGCTTGCATTCTTTAGCAGCGCTCACAAATGTTACAGTGGACTTTAAGCGGACCGTTTTAACTGGAGCAAAGAGGTTGCAATCTGCTCTTTGGATGTGGCTTTGGAAAAACACTAGAATAGCTTTGAGACGGCGCTGAAAAATGAATCCAGAAGCCTTTATGTTGCTGGACAGATTAGAGAAATTAATGTGCTCGCCACAGTCGCAGCATCCCTCCAGTCCCTTTCTAGGCCCTGTCGCCTCCATGTCGCGAGGCTGAAAAGGTACTTTATTGAAGTTTGGGGGCGAAATGGGAGAAGGCCGAGTTCACCTCGAGGACACATTTTCTGTCCCATTAGGCTCATTTCAGTCTAGATGGCCGACCTCTCCAACCCTGTGACCTGGCCCACTCTGTATACGTGTACCTTCTGTGTGCGCCCTCGCTGGTCCCCCCTTGGTCTCGGCTTTCTTTGTGGATTTTTCCGCGTTGTGTCTTTAGAGAGGCCTGCGGCGGGGCATCACTGAATGTGTTGCTCCCTTTGTTAATCAGATCGACACCGGACAGCGCTGAACTCTCGGACAGTCCTTCTCTCTGCATCCAGCCGAGCTGCACGACTTCCAAAACACGCGTCCTCTTCAGCTGCAGCGTCTTTCGATTTGATCAGGAATTCTTTCCAAACCTAACTGGCAAAGATTTGTGGCCACTTTTACCCGAGTTAATGCAGTGACAACATAAGTAGTTACACATGGTTCCGATACTCTTATTCGCAATATTTCTTTCGAGCATGTCTGGGAAAAAATAAAACATTTTTTGTACCATCAGTTTTACTTTATACTCTCGTATCAGATGCTTGCGCACGGTTGCAATTGCATTAAAAATAGAAACAAATGGAAAAATAATTTATTCCCAGGCACCAGTGACATTCCCTGAAGTCTGCCAAAAAAAAAAAGAGGGCAGTAAAAATAGTTTCACTTGTGGTCACATGACTTCTGTGACTTAAGAGAATAGCTGGTCTCGGATCAGCACTTCCATTCACAAGTAAGCTGCCAATTATAGGTGTGTCTGACAGTACTGGGACAGTTGGTCATTGTGATTAGTTTAAGGACAAGGACCTTCAACTTTGTAGTTGCAGAAACCTTGCAAACTTTCCCCTCTCCCCTAAAGCCTTCATTTATATACATATGCAAATTGTTTCTTATATGAGAGAGAATAAAATCTACATATGTTATTGCTGATAGATTAAGTTTTCCTCTAAGATGTACCAAAAATGTGAGCAATCCCGTAAAGCCTTGTAAATCCCGGATACTGTTTTCTTTTTATTTGGGGGGTTGGGGAGGGGGACTCTTCCTCTGTGGTTTTATTGCAGGCAGCCTTTAATGTATCATAATACTTTTGTATCCATTTAACACTGGATTCTTTTGTGGCCTGGACAAAACATTCAGCGGTGATAGACAAATATTTGACAGCATGTACTTCCAGGATAAACAGTTGACACTTGAAAGCCAAACTAATCTCACTGTCTGTCAGTTGTGTGTGATAATTCATCGCCGCTGCTCACGTCTCACAAGCTACAGGTGAAGCTCAATTTACACGCTGAACAATCACGACATGTCCCTTTTGTGTGCGCTTGTAACTGAAGATTTGTGTTAAGTACAGAGACACCGTACATGGGGGAAGAATTTGACTTAGCTTTGTCAGGGATTTAAATAAAATGGCTACACCTTTGCAAGGCTTGCTTTGCTATCACGGAAAGGAGCTGGTGAGATTTGAAATAATTGCTTTAAGTAAAACTCTTATTTACTCTTCTATTTGTTCTCGTGTGCAACGACTTCTTGTCAAATATACTGTCACTAATATGTATCAATAAAGTTTCCATAAATATAGAAATTTAAATATTCCAATAATGACAATAATACCAAATAGCTCTTAATTAGTTTTAAGTGTTTTATTTTGTATTTATAATTCAGGATTTTGCCTCAAGCTAAATCTGTGCCTTAACTTTGATGGGCTGCAGTTATTCTCAATCTCACCACCTTGCAGGGAAGAAATGCGGTATTTTATGTGTTTGAAGTTCAGTGTTTAAATTCCTCAGCACTTACTCAGCTCTAACTGGTTTCTTCTCTGACTTGAGACTGTTGAATCACACATGATTTTCGGCTCACATTGCACCGCTGCGGGCTGCCCGTGATTTATGAGCACCTCAGGCGAGGACTCTCTCTTGGAAGATATAAAAACTTTACACAAACCGCCACCGGAATGTTTGAACAAGAGCAAATACGAAACAAAAATGATCAGCTGTTCTGGCGCATAGGTGGTTTATTACCTGCTCTTATTGTCTGCATGTGTTTCTTCCCCCCACTCCCCTCAGGTGAGTGTCTGCTTCTACCACTTTGGTTTGCAATGAAGGGTCCGGGGCCAGAGCATTGTTATGGTGTAGTGTGTTTAAACGGCAGCCATGGCAGCTGCATAAAGGCTGAGAGTTGAAACAGGGGTCACGCTGCTATTTTCCAGGGACAGAGAGGCTGTCTCACATTGACCAGCAGTGGGTGTGTCATAAATCCGTAAATCTCTCCCATCCGCGCACTCGAGGGAGCAAATGCACCAGTCTTTGCGCGTGAATGTGCGCCCCCGCGCTTGTGTGTGTGTGCGTGTGTGTGATAGGGGTGGAGTAAGATGAATTTACATAAAACTAGATTTTAAAAATCCATCAGAAATGTTCCAGTGATTTACTGTCAGTGCTGGCAAACAATTCAAGCAGGGGACGACACGGCAGCATGGATCAAGCCTCAGATATCCCACTGTAGACTTCACATCACGCAGGAAAGGATGGCCTGGGTAAACTTACGAGTACACTTTATGTCGTCATAACGCCTCGCTGAGAAATATTTAATTAGCCTATTTGCTGCATCATTGAGGACCTTAGAAATTAAAGTAATTTTCATCTATTCAGTGTGTCACCAGGGGCCCAGACAGTCACTAGATTGAATTATGATTATCTTATTCACTTTTCATTAGCAAAAGTAATCTGAATATGCGATCCTTTGACTATGGTTCTACGATTAGGCTGCGTATAGGTTAAGTGGAATGTGCATTTTATTTGATTTGTTCTGGGAAATGATTTTCAGATGTATCTATGTGGCCACCAGTTGCATTTGCAGCTGCACTGATGTTGTACTTTGGCCAATCTGCTGGATATACACACGTTATCTTGGCATATAGGATTCAACAGCTGATTAAAGTTAACATATAATTAAATATATATAACAAAATGAATGAAGAGCATTTTAAACATGGAAATGAAACATGGCCTAACTTCACTAGAAATCTTTTTTTTTTTTTTTTTTTTTTTTTTTAGCAATAAAAAGTATATATTAGGCTACATTTTGGCTTTTAATTGTTAACACATAGAAGCTGTCAGCAGTGCATTAGTAAGATTTCACTAAAAAATGACACCAAAAACTCTTAAGTATAGTATAATTTTATTATGTGTTTGTATAAAGAAATTTAGAAAGTTGTTTCCAAATGTTAAAACTTTCAAAAAGTGGTTCAGTGTCTCAGAGCTGCAGAATTTATGCCCTCCATTCTCCACAGACAGGTCAAGATTTACAGTGGACTGTGCTTTAGGCCTGAAAGAAAAAAAATAATAATAATAACGTGTTGACGTGCATGCTTATACAAAAATCTGGTCTTGTTTGAGAAACTGACACTGTGCGTCTTTTCCTCACTTATGAAGTGCAGTCTGCAAACTCAAGTCCTTTCATTTCACTCCGCATTGTTTACAGCAATATAGGGCACCGGGCCCATAAATCTTCTCCTTGCTCTGCCAAGACAGCGCCATTTGTATGCACCGTTTTAACCGACAGCATCCTCTGCCCATTAACGTCTTCTCCCCAGCTCTCTCTCAGTCTCCTCTTATCTGCGGAGCTCTGCATGTCCCCTGGAAATACATTAACTGATCCGTGCTTTCCTTGAGCTCTGAGAACCAATTATGCTTTTAGGTGTAAGGAATTAACACACTGTGTATCATTTATAGAAAAAGAAAATGATATCCTGTGTTGCGTTGGCCAGATTTGGGCGCTTTGTGCGCAGCTGCAGACATGTTTTTCCATTCGCCTTTCTCTGCGCGCTCTTGGTATGAAAAATAAAAGTTTATCGACAATTTCCTTGGTTGTTTGTGTCAGCAGGCGAGAGAGCGCAGAAGGTAAGGAGGAATTGTAAAAGGGTTGACACCCAGAGCGACCGGCGCGCTTTTGTGTGAGAGAGAAAAATGATTTATTGCCACCGAGGCGGTTCAAACAGAGTTCACGGAGAATTGTGGTGGAGGCGCGGAGGAGCTAAATTATGGTCTTGCTGAGCTAGTATATCATAGATTCTATCTCCAATTCAGAGAGTGTGTTCAAGGGTGCGAGGTAAGGAAAACAAAACGAATTTAATTACTTTCCCCCATTCTAGTCATCCTCGATGTACACTGCCCTATTCACCCAATAATAATAATAATGATAATAAAAATAATAGATTTTTGGTAATTTTTTTTATCGATTCATTTGTTGGTTAACATTTAGTTAAAAAAAAAAGAAATGAATGAATAAACTAAACATTGTATATGTTGCTCATATTTAAAACATAATAAAAGTATAAATCCAAAATGTTAGCATTTTACATATATTAGAAATTAATGATTAAACAGTAAAATTATCAAATTAAGCTCTGTGACTATGGGTTGAAGTTGCCTTATGACCGGGGCTGGACCTGGAATATTTCATTTATGTAAAAGGACTCCACTGTGGGGGTTCAGGTAAAACCTCGGTGATGGTGGCAGCAGCGGGGGTGACACGGAAAAGGAGGAAGGCTCCTCTCCTCCTAAGCCATGCAACCCTGAGTGCATAATCCATCACCTCCGAGACATCTAAAGAGGGGTTTCTCAACAGCTTTGTTGTAGTGAAACACCAGAAGGAACTTGCATTTAAAGCCTGCTTTAGCCAAGACCGATACTGGCCGAAAATATATTGAATGGATAGTCTGCAGAACCTTCTCATTTTGATGGTGGTTTAGGGTGCTCTATTTAAAAACTTGTGTTACAGTCATTACTCTCGTTCTTGTGCCATTATGCATGTTTTTTGTGCATTGTTGAAATGGAACAAAGCCATTTTATGAGTTGCTTTTTCACAGTGTAATTCAGTTAGGCCACACTTGATGTAACCATTAGCCCAAATAATTTCCCCTCGAAAAATATTTATTATGGGGTTTTAAAGTGATTTTTTTTATATATATTTACTTAAACGTATTGCACCTTCACAGCTATATCTCCTTGTCCCTGTTGTGTTGTATTCGCGACACTGTAGCTGCAAACAGGCGCACAAGAGGCTGCGCTCTGAGCATCTCCTCCTTTTGTCCATACAGTCTTGCAGCGAGCGGGATTCAGCATCAAAAATATACGCAGTGTTTATGTGTTTCCCCACGGAGCCACTACTGGACCACGCGATACTGTACAATGATGCCTGATTAATGCAAATGCGTTGAATTGTCCTATAGAAGAAAAAAAAATCTTTAATGATTGCCTCCTTTGTCTTTGTGTGGCAATGACTGTCAAGCCTTTGTCTGACCACTCCCAGTGAATCCTATTAAGCCAAAGCCGCACTCCGACAGTTATAAGCATATGTTGTTATTTAATGCAGAGCCCGCCAATTTATATTGTGCAGTTAAATAATTTGCAAACTAAGTTATCATAATTGTTCGTGATTATTTCGTTTTACATTCTCGTTACAGATGAGGCATCTAGTAGCAGGGAAAATCTAAGATTACAAACATTATTTATAAATAAATTTGACTGGAAAAAATACCACAGAATGCAATTTATATTAAATATTATAAATATATTTTCTAGCATTTAAAAGCTCTACACGAAAAACGAAGCTGTGGTCGATGCCGAGGTATTAACCGCGTTATTATTCCATCGCTCTGAGCAGCATTAATTCCTCGCGTTGCATTTGATAAAACCTACCACCGGAAAAGTTCGGGATGTGCAGCTTGGCAAGCGGCGGTTCCTTCAAATAAACGCGTCCTGTTCACAGTTTTATAACACTAGGAGAAGTCTGCGCTCAGTTTCTAACGAGGCTCATCTCACCACACGTGCAATCTTTGTGTGTCTCCCCCCTCTCTGCTATTTCTTCCCTCTCTCCGTAAAAACACATCTCCCTCTTTCTCCCTCACACTGATAACACAGTCGTTGCCGTCTATTCATAGTCTGTTGCATGACTTCTTTTTTTTTTTATCCCTTTAGGTAAGGAAAGGCAGGCTGCTCATAGAAATGTCTGAAGAAATATGGCAGAAGCTTCTTCGGGCGCCCCAAGTTGCCAGCGGATTACTTTCCAACTCCAGAGCTCGGTCATTGGAGGAGGACCACACGTGACTACGGCACCCTTCTGGTAAATATTATTCAAATGTTCCACATGCTTTCTCCAAGTGCTCTTTCCTGCGCGCCTTTATTCATTCAGGTTAATTGTGATCTGATATTAGATAGATAGAAGTCCTCTTTTTACTGCTGTTTTGGGACTCCTGGTTTTATTTGAGACAATTTGATGAGCTGGGTGCATGGACCCCCAACAGTCTGTCCTCCCACTGCAGCTGCATGGCAACAGTTTTGCAATGAGCTCTGGACAAGTGCCAAAACTAAGCCGGGAATACAATGAAGGAGGAGGAGGCAGAGGAGGCCAAGAAGCAGAACTTAATCAGCAAAACATGACCTCCTCTTCTCGTGTCAGTTCCAGGTTGAACCCAGATGAACAGTCTGAGTGCCCACTGGAGCCTGTGGTTCACTGCCACGCCAAGGGCAAGCTGGACATCAGGAGCAGGAGCTGCGGTCTACTCGCCATCTGCCACTCAGGAGTAATTTTCCCCTGGATGAATCCACGGACAACTGGCTCTGAACAATCTGGTAACTGGTTCTGTATATTATCCTTACCTATTTGCAGTTTGCAAAATGTTTGTGGATGTAAATTCATATCCCTCACATGTGCACTGAACTCAAACATCTGACATTGGAGTGCGCTGCACAGTGAGTAATTTGCATTACGTTGTCGAGAATAGAAGAACTTCCATCAGGTGTGAGGGCTCTTTCTTCTTGGTCCATGGGTGAGTGTTGATGCTGCAGCACAGTTAAACAAATGTGTCACAGTCATGCTCTGTTTGTTCTTTCAGTCATGCAGGCGAAGTAACGTTCAAAACAGTAAAGCTCCTGTGAGAACGCTGCACAGAAACGCCTTGTAAACTGTGCTTTGCACCCGAGGATCCTGTTTTTAGTGGGAAATCATAGAAATAGACACAAGTTAAACAATTGTATTACGTGGCCAATAACCCAACAAGTTTATTTAGGGTGTGAAATCACACACTGCCTGCACAGATTTTGCATGATGATTTAAGTCAGGGTTCTTCAACGTTTTTCAGGCCAAGGACCCACAAATTGATGGGGAGATTACGTTGGGACCCCCTACCTAGTATATGTGTTCTGTTTTAAACTCGGCCTAGTGCTATTTACAAATAAACATTATTAGTTTACTTTTTGCATTCTGTGTTAAGCTATCCCTTATCCTAAAATATGTTGGATTCATGTTAATGTGTATTTAAACAACTTTAAATTTGTGGGTGAAAATTAAATATATATATATATATACATATATATATATATAAAAATGTCTAATCAACCAAAGAAGTTGCGACCCTCCTGCAGTCCCTCTGCCAACCTCCTAAGGGTCGCGGACCCACTGTTGAAGACCTATGATTTAAGTTATCAAGTACAGCATGTGTTCAAATATTTTGCTTAAAATCTGAATTTTATTCAATAATTTTTTTGTTGTTGTTTTTTTTTTTCCAGAAATGGGTAAATATCATAGCATTAAGGCTACAAACAAGCTGACATGTACCAAGGAGGCAGCCTTTCAGTCTGGTTGTTAAAGAGAGCGGTTTCCTCTCTGAGGTCACTGTAGGTCTTATTAAGTGTCCATTAACCCCTCCATGTTATATTGTTATCAACAGGGCCCCGGTATTGCTCATATACATGTCAAATTGAATCCCTAATGGTGGTTATTTTCAGTGGTGGTCCCAAGGTACCTTTTAAGTGACTGAGATGGGGATTTGACAGGTCTGCTTCCGAGTGTAGCTCTGATTAATGTGGCCTGTCAGGCAGCCGTAGTGGCGTCAGATGTTTCCCCCAGACTGCTTCTTCGGGAGGTAACTTTCCCTGAGCACATGACACAGTAGACAGCCAGTCTTGTATAGTGTCTCAAGCATGACTGAATACACAGGAAGGGCTGAGGGCTCTACTTGGTCTCGGGTTGATTGGCCGAGGATTAACACGGGGCCTTGCTGGCGCTTTGGAAGCTTCCACATGGAGGTTTTACGTTTGAGGATAGAACTGTTAGACGCATGGCACTTCCTTTTAACACCCTCACTTCTTTATGTGCTTTCCTCTTTCATCAGTCAGCAGCAGTGTGGCAGCTGGTCTATCAGACAGAGGAAGGCACAGCGCGAAGAGGAGGAGGAGGGAGAGAACCGCCTTCACTAACAACCAGCTGCTGGAGCTGGAGAAGGAGTTCCACTTCAACCCTTACCTGTGTCGCCCTCGCCGGCAGGAGATGGCGGCCGGGTTGCAGCTCACGGATCGCCAGGTCAAGATTTGGTTTCAGAACCGCAGGATGAGGTACAAGAAGGAGCAAAAGCATGGGAAGACTACCTGCAACTTCTCTTCAAGCTCAAACTCTTGTGTAGACAACTTGATGTTCCCGGGTGCCATCAGAACATCCTCCTCCTCTTCAGACACGCACTCAACGGATTATCCTTCCATGTCCTCTCTCTTTGGCTCTTTAAGTGACTCCAGCAGTGGTCAGTGCATTCGCCCCGCAGACCTGCCCCATCTCAACTGCATTCTTCCATCTGTTGCAAATTGTCCGCCGCCCTCCTGTGCTAGCGTTGATAGTCATCACCATGCTGGCATTTCAAACTGGCACTAGGGCCCCATAATGGCCGTCCCTCCTGTGCTCATCAAAATCTCAATGATACATCTACTTTTACTCACTTATGAAAGACTGAGGGGTGTCTGGTCCGAATCCCAATGATGGAATTCCCTTAACACACCCTCTCACCATTAATGAAACATTTTAATTAAACTATATGAACGCGCCTTAATTAAAGGAGAGCTACACCATTATCATTTGTGTTTCTCAGGCGCACAGACTGAAGGTCTTCAAACTTGCTGCTCACACTTGTACATACAGAGCATACACAAAACAATATTAAACTTTTTTTGTCTTTTTTTTGTTTTTTGCTGTCATTTTGTGGGTGTGCCATTTGTATTGTAGCATGTTTAATGCATGTGGGAATAAGACCCTGAGTGAGTTTTCTTCCTCCCTCAGTTGTCTCTTAATAGCTAAGTGGTTGTCATATTTACATTAGGCCTCTTTTTCATTATGTACTGTAAATAGCAGGTCGTTTGTGTAAAACGTTGTGTGAACTGGGCAGAATAATGTTCATACTGAAGGATGTTATATTTTTGTTAAAGCCATTAAAGGACACGAGAAGCCTTTGATGTTCTTCGTGATTAATTGGGACGTCACATGCCATACATGCTAAATAAATGCATTTGGGAAAACTGCCGCTCTTGTCAAGTGTTTAGTCTCTTCGTCACTGATTAGAATTGCATTTTCTTTTCTTTTTTTCCAGCAGTATTTTATGATTAAGGATTCCTGGATTGGATCCCAAATGGAAACATGAGGAAGATAGTGTAATCACATTAAGGCATGCTTTAGATTCATTGAAAACTCTACAGTATTGTGCATTCAAGTTGCACGGTCTTGCCACATAAGCCTCTCCCTTGCTTCTCGCCTCTGAGTTCCCCACCATTAATCACAGAGACAAGGCAGTCTTTCCAGCACTCCAACCACAAGCTCTGAACCCACTGGGCACCATGACAAGATCTCCTGCCTCCTCCTTCTCAGCCCTTCCCTTTTCAATTGCCAAATTGTAGTGCCGCAAGTCTGGGCTGGCCTCCCTCTCAGGGGGCATGTTAGATGTGTAGCGCAGGAGCCGTCCAACATGTCACTGGGCCACGAGAGACAAATACCGTACAATTACTAGTGGCGACGTATTATCCTAAACAACAATGTATAGATTTTTTTATTTTTTTTCCCCACTCAAATCCACCATGTGATAATATTTGCGTGGATTCTCAAATGTAAGCCGTGTCCTGTTTTGATTTCACAGATTTGACTTTCACCGTGCGAAAGGGGCCATTATGCATTCGGCTGACAGAAGTGGGTCACGTGTTCTCCTGGGTCCCAAAAGTTTTGCATGTCAAAGACAGACATCAACTTTCATGATGAAGGAGCAGGCCTTCCCTCGCGCTTGATAATGTGAGCTCCGGTATCAATATCCTAAACAAAACCGCACACATATTTTGCGCACGCTGACAGTTTTATATCAGTAGCCCTACTGTAAATGAGCTGTCACGGAGGAATACTGACAGCTATGAAATGGGGGAGGTAACGAGGAGTTTGATCTCCTAGCGGTCCTGGGTAGAATAACTTCCAGCCCCTAATTCATTGCTGGATCAGCTGTCATTTGGTAAATATTTGACACCATTTGCAGCAGGTCTCAGTAGGTGTCAGGGGAGCCGCTGTAACTCTGTGAACATTTTGGATCAAATAAAGTAAGGTCTACACCACATCTGTATCAAATGGGTGGTGACAGCTGGGTAATTTAGAAGAAAAGTAATAAAGGGCAAGAGAGAGAGAAGGACAAAGAAAGAAATAGTTCTTCTGGAAATCTGTGCTTGCGAAGCGTAAGAAAGAAGGGGGGTTCTGAGGAAGAAGCAGCAGACAGTGTTGGATTCCTGAGATTCTTGCAAATGCCTGGTGATTTATGGTTTCAGTGGTGCAGAGACTCAAAGGGACCTTTACCTCTGGTTTCTCAACACATTCTCCTTCCAGACGCTAAAAGCCAGGAGGATGCACACACTGGAGTGCAGTAATTCTGTGGACGGGGTCAAGGGGGATCCCCAGAGGTCAAGGAAAGCCTCCCCCCAAGGGCCCCACTGCAAGGGGGAACAGTCTACTTCCATTCCAACATTAAGTTAGCCAGTTGTTCTCACCGTGGGTCGCTCCTATTTAGCAACTAAAGTCATTATTTCCTTTTTACTCACTTGACTCCTTTGCCCTGTTTGATGACATCTGTCTTTTTTTTTTTTTTTTGGTGAGGAGCGGAAGATCTGCAAAGCCAAAAATCCTTACATGCTTTTAAAAAAAAAAAAAGTCCAGGCTTTGCATTAAGTAGATATTTGAAGTGATAAATGATTCCTGCCGTGGTGCCATGAAACCAGCTTTGGTTACGGTCCGTCATTAATTTCAAAAATTTTGCATTATGTCCTTTTACAGTGACTGATGTTCCACCGTCCCATTTGCAGCTGTTGTGAAACGGATTTTGGGGTTGGACGTGAAAAATGCTCCTTGCTTCGAGACTCCTTTTAAGCTGCCGTGAAAACAAAATTGCTCTGTGCTTAACAGAGACGTGGCGCTGTTAGTATTTTACAAAGCGTTTTGCTCCTTCGCTCAGGAGCCTCAAAGCAGAACGCTTGTCCCTCTGCCAGTGTCTTATATTTCAAAGCGTTAATCTGAATTCATTATATGGGGATCACCATCAGAGAGAATAAATGCTGATGATTATAGATACGTCGGCCCCTGCACTTATTGGTGTATATGCCAATAAAGAGGCTGTTTATTTCTCTGACTGGCTGGTGGTCTAAATCATAAGCTCTTAAACCATAACTTCCCATCTAATCCCATTTAGCTGAGTCAGTTTAGTCGTTTTTTTTATGTTATATATGGATTCCAGTGAGTAATGTGGCCTATGGTTTTTATAGATTGAGATGGATGGGCTCTAAAATACCCCCAAATATTCTGTGTTATTAGCTCAGTTTACAAGATGTTAAATTATTCATGGAGTCCATATTTTGGTAAACATCAGATCAGGGATCTACATGAGTTCTGATGAACTCCTCATTATAAAGCAATGAAGAAAGTTTGCATGAAAAGATAAAGCGGACATTTGTAAATAAATAAATAAATAAAAAACTTGGAGGAGTGAATCTATGAGGAAAACAGCAACATATCTGGTTTTATCCTGCCATGAAACAGAACTGTACAGACATGACACCGGTGCGGATTAAAGTTACTGAAAAGCACAAAGACACAGGTGTGACTGAATGTGTTAATGCAAGGGACATACAAAAACTACAAGATATGCAAATTACATAAACACATTATGCAGGAAAGTGATTAAAATGAAAACAGGTCGCTCACTTATTCTCCAGAGCAGTGTTATTTATTCACCAAACACATTTGGCTACAACAGTTGAACCTCTGTGTTTGAATACAAAGCAGAGACGGGTTAGAATGAAAAATTGCAGAATATTTTTGAGAGGCTGCTTGTAACTTGCTTGTACTAGTGGTGATCGCAACTTACATTTACTCAAGTTTTGAGGTACTTGTACGTGCAGTATTTGCATTTTATGCTACTTAACATTTTGGTTGTACTATATTTTTTAGTGGAATTGTTCCTTTTTACTCACCTTCGTCTGCTGTCTCTAATAAATACCAAACAAACCACCTCCATCTCGAGTGTTTTTTCGTGTTTTTTTAAAGTTTGATATTTTAACTAGTTTGTGCTCCTACCAAAGATAAGTATATACTTACGTAGGTATTTTACTGTTGTATTGGTGCTTTTACATAAGTAAAGAATTCTAAATGATATCTAAATCTATAGTTCTTTGAACACTGCATCATATGATTTAAATTTGTAGTCATTTATACTCTCACTATCTGCTACAAAGCAGTGTGGGGATTTTTGTAAAAAAGTAACGGCAAGACAACGTTTTATATACAAGTCAAATGGTTCACTAACAGACTGTAGAAAAGACAGAACAGAAAAAAAAGCACCAACAAAGAAACGTTTTCAGAAAACGTTGGTGAATAATCCACTAAAGAGGAGCTGCACATTATTTCTTGAAAAATGCAACAAAGTCATGTGAGCCTCTTTTGAAGCTTTACCAAGTCCATAACAGCATGCGCCGCTGCTTTGCATATGTGCTGCAGACAGATGTGCCTTCAGATCTTCTCCTCTTAAATGTTCTCTGAGATCTATCGCGGCTTTATTGGCTGCAAGGTCAACATGTACGCTTTAAAAAATCTGTGATCAATCCAGGCTATTTTTCCTTTGTTTTCCCTTCAAGTTACTAACATTTTAAAAATCCCGGTGGCAAAACCTTGGACTAACTTTGCAGCATTGTGGGGCAAAGCCCTGAACTTTTATACCCGGCCTTTAGGAGGCTTTATTCTTTTTATGACCTATTAACCTTCTCAGCTTTCTCCCTCCACAGCAGTAACTGCTGCCCACCCGTCTCTCCAGGTGCTTGTTGCTCAAGATGATTGTTAAGTATCAATTTCCAGTGTCACCTTTATAGGTTTTATTTATTTGTCTGCTCCTTCGTGTGGAAAGGAGCCCGAGCATCACTCAGGTAGATGGATTATAACTCAACTGCTACGACTCATCAATCTCGGAAATTTGACTTCCTGAATCTCATACAACTGTTACTGTCATATTACGGCACAGCATTATCAAGATCAATGACGTTTTAAATGGTTCCCAGTTAAGGATGATCGGTGACAATAAAAAGGTAAGTTGGTGATGAAACTGTCTCAGCTGTGGCGAGCGGCCCTCTGCGCGGCGAAGGAGTCAACGGCTGGAGCTCACTTTTCCCTCTGAGGAGCTCCGGTTAAATGAATGAACTTGTAATCACAACAGTCACCCTGCTAAATGTCACATGTTGACCATTATCGATCACTCAGGAATTATTCAACACCCAACGGCTTCATCACATGGAATCTAATCAATGCACACTTTCCTTTGGTTCTTCTCATGAGAAATAGAGTACATGGGAAAAAAATAATCAAATGGCACATAAAGACAGCATGCTAAGATTAAGCAAAAAAGTGAGCATATTGATATTTGGATATTGGACATATATGAGCCTTCTTAATTTCCTTGATCTAATTTTAAGGAAAAGGCTTGTGAACATGATTCCAAACTCGGATATTCTCTACAAATGTCACTGATGTTCAGATCAGACCTCATCCAAGCCTGTGATGCTGCAACAATCTTCCCCAAATGCGGAACAAGTGCATTAAGGATGTTTGAGTTTCTATACATTTTCATTTGGAATAAAATTCTGCTGTTTAGTTGGAATTGTCTGAATTGCATTTCAGTACCGTTGCAGCTGCGTGAGAGGATAAACTAAGTCTCCGAGCGTTTGTATGCCAGACCTTTTGAAAAACGGAAGTAATATACACCACACACTCAGTTGAGAGTTTATTAGCTACACCAAAATTACACTAACACAGCCTAATAAAACAGTCTTGCACTAAATCCTCCTTTGTGGAAGTTCTAATTTCAGTTATTCTTTAAATGCAGTTGAGTTTGTTTTGTTTTTTGTTTCACCTTATTTACATCATAGACTAAATATTAAGAACACCCCGCAAAATTAAAATTAGAATCAAAACCTCCTCTGAAACCTTTTCAATGTAAGTAAACATATATTTATGAACCTTCATAAAGGTGGGCTTCATTGTACTGATAAATGCATTAGTTCTCACTGTACCTAATAAACTGAGCGCACATTTTTCATGCATATAGATTATGTAGCATATAGAACAGGAAACATTTCTATTTTTGATGTAATAAAAATGCTTTATGGTCCTATCTATATTTAAAGTAATAAACTAGTTAATTTTTACATGTGGCAGTGGAACAATGAACAATGAGGATGTAAAGCCAATTTTAACGAGAAGCAGGTTAAAAGCGTGACGTCACACAAGACTGTGACATTTTTTAATTGCCTTAATGATCGCTGTTGAACCTTATTTGCTGAAACAGAAATAGTAATGTTAGTCAGTTGATGGGCTGTGCAGGGGGAACATTTAAACCCATGGAGATCCCACAGTTTCCAAAGACACCAGATGTGTTGGGCTCAGTTTTAGGGGAAATGTTTATAAAAATCCTGCAGAAGAATCCATGTGGCGGAGCAAAGGAGCATTTAAAAATATGTCTGTGGTCTGGATATTTCACCTACAGTATAAACATCATAAAGCTTCAGTGAGGAGCAGGAACAAGCTGAAACAGAACATATGTTACCCTCATGATTTGAATCACCCCAAAGTCGCTTAATAGGAAATAAAAGTTGTTTCTTCAAACTTTTATGCCTCAGCCTTTTAAATGTTTGACATTTCTTATTTTTTATGACAGGAATAAACCTTCTTATGCTTAAAGAGAAGATAAAATAAACTAGTGCCTTTGTTTGTCCTTTGCACGATCTTGCATAATCTTGCAAGATTACTGCTTTATTAATACGATGCCATTTCTCTACATGCATTTTGCTGTTAAGCATGATTAGCATGCACAGTAGACTGCAGATCTGTATTGTGAACAAGCAGGGGCTTTTTAAGCAAAAGAAGAAAAAAATAAATAATAAATAAAAAATAAAATAAAAAAATAACTCCTTCTCTTTTCCTGCAGCGAAAACAATGCTGTAAGAGGGAGAATATTGCAGAGAGTGTTGCAATGATGAACATTTCCTCCTGTTTCATGTTTAACCCTGCTCATTTCCCACAGTAAGAACTCCGGAAACACACAAGTGTGCACAGCAGCTCGGGGGGAAGATGACTGATGGCTTGTTGTCATGATGTTTGGGATTCTGCCGACTCGAAGCCTCTTGGCTCACTGAAGCTGTGAAGCGCTGCAACACATACTACAGGCTATTGTTGAAGAGTCCTGGTATTAGCAAGGTATTGCTTCATTGTCACACTGTTGAGCCTGTGCAGAATGTAGTTATCTGTAATGTCCCTGGCCATTTGCACAGTAGTTGCATTGGATTTATGATTATGGTTCATGTACTGTGACAGATTTCATACCCATCGACAATGAGGCAAAGACAATTATTAGAATTTTCACCGCGTTTGGGTGGACTTTTTGTTTTGGAGCGGTATTCCCCGGATTGTGTGTGGGCTGGGTATACACTAAGCTAAACCTTACTACTGACATCACAATTTTTCAAAAATGCCAATACCTGGAAAAAAAGCTGACACGCTCTATCAATCATAGAGATAGCCATCTTTCAACCGGTCAATGTGCCACACTTCTGCTCCTTCTTCTCCTCCCGTTATGCTCTGAATCTTTTCGTCTCTTTGTCTCCGTGCTGTATTACAGCTCTATCGTGAGGCCTGATGAGCCTTCTCACCATAAACATGGAAAAGATGGCTGTCACCCCCCCTTCTCTCTCTCTCGGAGCTACAATAATAGCAGTGACCTGTCTGGCTGCCGGTGACAGCAGCGTCTGTCAGCGCTGGTTAATTCTCATTCTTGTGAGGGTCAAGAGCTGACATATAATGAGGCTCGTCAGTGTTGCAGGGCCAGACAGGGGTCTAGAGTCAACAGCGGCTGCAGCGCCGCGTCAGCTGCGGCAGGCTGAACATTGAGTCCACACCAAGGAGGTAATCTGAGCACGGCTACACTGATCCCAGGGCCTTGACTGCCTATTGACACATATCAGAGCATGGACGCAGAACAAATTAACATCAGTCAATATCCCCTCCCTTCCTCCTTGCCTCCTGACACAGCCACCCAAGTGCTGCCATGTTTACCTCACCTCCAGTCAAAACAATAGAGACGGAGGTGATCATGATGAAAAATGTCTGTTTTGTCAGCGGATGTTTTAAGGGTTTTTGTCTGGCAGAATATTCACATAACTAGTGTGTAAGAGTTTTGGTTTGGGAGGAAGGTGGGGAGGGGGGGCTCAAATTCAGAATTGAATTTAAAAGGATCCATTTCACTCAGATACAGAGATTATATTTCTGAGTGCCTTGCAGAATTTGTGGTTTAGGGGATACAAGCTGTCCAGGGGAGGGAGCCTCAGCGGAAGATCACTCGTTTGTTGCAGTGAATGTAATAATGTAGCTTCTGCTGCACCGGGCAGTGATGTGGAACAACACCTCAAATATGCTAATCAAACATATGGCCCTCCTAGGAACGAACACGGATGGCTGTTGTTGTCCTACAAAATAAAAAAGGTGACTTTCTTTTATGTGTAATTTAAATAGGCTGTAACGGGCAAAAGACGAAAAAAAAAAAAAAAAAATGGTTTGCAAAAGAGAAAAGCAGAGATTGCTCACACCTGTTTTTTACTTTCTTTTCTTTCCCCTCTCTTCAACCCCTTCCTCCCCTGGCCACCCCCTCCTCCCTCTGCTGAAAGCCATTACAGAAATACAATTTCTAATACCTCCGCACAGGTCTTCGATCGACTGCAAACAAATTTATATTCAGGCGGTAAACAGAAAGCTGCAGAGATTTATTTATTGAGTGTGGAGGAGAGAAACAAGCTAGCGCGTGAACCCTGGGTAACCTCCGAGCTGACACGAAGATGGATCAGTGCGCCATGCAAATGCATGGAGAGATGGGATATATTGCACTCAGTCATTCAGCACATCGCTGCCTGTAGAATCCCATTAACTCCCACAGCTGGGACCATATTTCTGTGTTGTAAGAATGCAGTTAGAAGTTGTTCATTACGCTGAATTATTTTGTAATTACTGCAGACTTAAAAGACGTAGGAAATATTATTAAAATAAACCGATAGGAGCAGAGGCAGATAGGAGGTTTAGGTTTTAATTAAACGTTACAGATGGTTATTTCCTACTGTTATCCTAAATAGAAATAACAATATTTTTACATTATCATTAGAAATAAAAATAATAATAATAACAATAATAATATCGTTTGGTTACGTTTTTAAGTAGTTGCCTCTACTGCAAACTAAAACTAATTATTCTAATCATTAATAATATTATTAAATGTTTTTTTTGTATTTTCTTAAATACAAGAACCAGAAAAATAAAGAGTGAGAGTACCAACAAATTACGAGCTTATAAGTATTTGAATTTTGTCGCATCTTTTCAATCATAAAACCATAAAAGGTGAAAAAAGTCTTCAGTGAAACTTTAACACTCTCAAAGTCAGTCACAAAAAGTGTTTAAAATAAACACTTTAATGTTTAAGTTTCTTCATTATTTCACGCAGCTATTTGAACAGTAACCACACTATACATTTTATAGTGACAAGAAAAATCATTTTCAACTGTTTTGGGAATTAACTTAACATCATTAGATGTAACACCGGCACATCAGGATATTATTATGTCTAATAATCCCCGTGATTTCAAATGTGTGCGAGCAAAGCAGAGAGTCACACAATGATGCGTGTATTTGAAAGTAGGTCACCAGACTTCTGGAGAAAAAAAAAAACTTGTTCTAGCCGTGGAGCTGCTTGATCCCTTCCTTTCTGTGGAGGAGGTGAACATAGTGAGCTGCTGGTTGGGTTCTTACAGACACACCGTTGCTGCTCCAAACACAGCTGAACTGCCTGCATTTTTTTTTTTTTTTTTTTTTTTTAACAGTGTCACGCCCAGCAGCCAGACTTGTATTTTTAAACTATTTTGTGTGAGCACATTCGTATTTGTTTTTGCCACTCCTGCCACTTGTGTGTAGTCACACAAGTTTGCACACGCATAGGATGTATCACATTATGATTCATTGCTGTGTAAACACACGCACAAAAACCTCCATTCAGATTTTTGGACTATGTGTGGCAAGCAGAAATGAACAACGCACTCTGTTTCTATAGGCGCCAGCTAATCGCTAATCCGCTTGAGGAGCAAGTTTAACCAGAGAGGAACTCGTCCTCTCTGCAACTAACAACTTACTTTTTTTTTTTTTTTTTTGTATTTGTTCGAGGCTAATTACAAATCTGCTGCCACTGAACTTCTAAATACCAGCTGTCACGACCTATGAACCCATTAAGTGTGCCTTTCACATGACCTAAGCCCTTTGCTAAAGAGGGCCTCGCTTTTTCAAAAAGCCTCTGCAGATTAGCATAATCCATTAGCTTCATCAATGAGGGCCTATATTATGGTAATTTAGTTTTTTGAGGGGGGAAAAAAAGTTTTCATTGTTGTTTTGAAAAATAATCATTCCACAAGAATTTGACTCAAACAGCATTTTATAAGGACTAAACTGTGCGTTGTCACACCTGTGCGGTGTGAAGTGAGAGGCCCGTGAAGGCCTTAAGTGTCTGCTGATGATCAACATCCCTGCTGCTTTGGAGGGATGCTTGGGTTTTTGTTTTTTTTTTTGCTATGGCCTGCTTGTTGTGCTCAGACTCCGTAAAAACATTGGCCTGAAGTGTGCTTCACAACTTGCTTGCTCGGCTTAATCAGTGTTGTCCTCCCAGATGACAGAGATGTCCAGCTATTGGCCGAGACCAGGAGGGCACGTCATCTCTATCAATCAGAGACTGCTGTTTCTCCTCTGAGGAATGTCCCCACGGTCGTCCAGCCGCCTGACCAAGCGTTGCTGGATGCATGGGAGGCCGGGCATGAACTGCAACCCCGTCCAATGATTATGCAGGGGAAAGGTGATAATGACTTCCTATCAAGAGTTAACGGCCGAAGGGGAGACTAACCCTCTGTTCACGGGCTGCTGCCGAGCAAAAGAGGTCATATACCGGGACCTGGGCGGCGGGTCTCATCCTGAACTCTTCAGTCGAGATGAGGAGGGGAAACTGGAGGTGGAAGTTGAGTCTGGATTTTATTCTCCGCGTCTGACTCTGTGCACCTCTTCGGACAGCCCTCCTCCTCCTCCTCCTCCTCCTGCACCACAGTGTGAGTCTCTCGAGGGCTTCTCAGCACCGGCCTGCCCCCACTCGTCCCGTGTCCCCTGGCGGTGCAAGGCGCAGGGGCAGGGCTCTCCAGAACGCAGATACTGCGCGTCAAACGGCAACGAGGCGCGACACCGCGGTTTTGGGTCACTTACAAAGCAAATTCAGATTTACTCTCGCAATGGCCCCGAGATTCACGTCGCCACGGGGAGCTCAGCCAGCTCGGACTGCAACGGAGCTGATACGGATGAAAGGAGTAAAACTTTTGAGTGGATGAGAGTGAAGAGGAGCCAGCACCGGGCGGGTAAGTTTTGGACAAGAGACACTGTTACCGAGAGGAAGAATAAAGCCACGCAGAGCCATGTATTTATTTAAGATACATTAGTCCACGTTTACCTGGAAGCTTTGGATGACTTTAATGCACAGTCAGGAAAGTTTGATCGAACTTTTCTCTTCGGGCTGAAAAAAGGGAAAAAAAAATAGCTGACGTGTTTTGTGCGTCACCGTGAACATTTCCCTTCGTCACCAACAAACAAAAGTTGAATGTATAGAATACATTTTCACACATAAAAGCAAAACAAAACGTTTCACAGGCAGCTACAGCCGTTCACTTGTCGCCACATTTGAATATGCACATGAGGGCTCGGTTACTATTTCCTTAACCGTTTCATGTTAATGTACTGTTAGGCTGTTCAACATTTTTGCTCCACCTACTGTTAGAAGCCCGGTTTAAACTGCACACAGAAAGGAGGGTGAAGTACAGTGGAAGGCCTGCTTAGCCTCAGTGTACATTCAACGCAGAAAATGATCAATTATTTACGCTTGCCCTTACTAACCAGTAGACTTTGAATAATGCAACAGACCACTGCCTGTCGAGACTCACGGGAAGTTGAGTAAAACTTACTCTTGTAAGCTGGAGAGCTCCCCGAGTATTGATTAGTTGTCTGTTTGTAATGAAAGCCCTTGTGTATTGATTTCAGTTTGCAGCACCTTTACATGTGTCCACCTTTTTAACATAATTGCTGTCACAGATCATCATTTCACTGACTGATGGGTCCTGGGCAGAGCGCCCACAGAGGAAAACATATGCCTGGCTTAAAAAAATACCAATAGCCTACTAATGTGAAAAATGCACATCAATCCTCAATTTTATGTGAGTTATAGTATCTTGTATAGATCCTTCTTTTGATCAATAATGTCACTTGACTGACTGACTGGCCAATGTACTTGGGTTGGGTTTCATAAATTTTCCTCTGAGGAAGATTTACAATGATGGTGGTCCAGTCTTTTTTCAAGCAGTGCATCTCTGTCTACTGTAAGGGAGCTGGTAACCCAAATCAGTGACCGAAGATGTTACTTTATCACAAACTTTAGGGCCCAGCTCTTCTGCAGGCGACATAGCAAACACAAACCCGCTGCCAAATTCCAATTAACTGGTAAAACAGTGTGGAATTAACATATTATTTCTGACAAATGTCATCATGTCATGTACATCAACATATTTGATTTGACTGCAGTGTTGGATGGCGCGACAGACATTAAAATCACTCCCAGCTTTCTTTCACGTACTTTAGATCAGTGTGTGCATTTGTTACACTTTGATTTGGGCATTACACAACGAAAGCGGCGAAAAACTAAAAATAAAATACCAGAAGATTCAGATTAGTGGGTAACGACGTCCATTCACACACCTGGATAAACACTTTTGGGAACACGTTGCACGGAGAGAGAGGAAAAATATGGCGCCGCGGATTTTTATTTATTTCTTTTTCCTTAATGTTGCGACGTGATGAAATGCAACAAAACAGAGAACTTTTTGTGCGTTCAGATTGGCATAAACATTTCCTCGTTATGATGCCAAAGAGAAGAAGGTTTCAAGCGCAACTCTCGTTGGTCTGGAAGTCATTTTACCCATCAAAGACATTAGCCACTCATCTGATCCAAATCCATGCACTTGAGAAAGCCATTTACTCACACCCACCCACACACAAAGACATTTTCCTTGCAGTATCGTCGGCATCGCTGTAACCTCTTTGCGGATGTCTCAGAAGAAGATCATCTGTAGGAGTAACTCATTAGCACTGCTGTGTAACTTGTAAAAGAATCATTAGTGAAAGTATGCTTTCCTCTGGAGGTTGTATTGGTTTTGGCAGAAAACAAAGTCTCGCATATTCTTCCACGTTGAAAGGCCTCCACAGACCTGCTGTAACCTGATCTCCTGGCTCAGTGTATATACTCCCAGTGCGTCATTCTTCAATTATGCTTTGACAGCACCTGAATTACTGTGGGCTGGATGCCCAGATGACTGAGGCAATGTGTATTGATCTATCCCTTTTCTTCTTCCCTCTCTTTGGCTTGGAAGGCCCTTCCATTCCCTTTGCTGGCTGGCTATTTTTAAGTGTGCAAGTCATTCCTCAAATATTTGGTTTGATTCTTTAATGCCTTCTGGCCGGCATCAATTCTATTATCTTTGGAGCCATTAATCAGAATGTGCATGTGATTTGCACACTGAAAGCTGAAGTTCTTAATTACGTACAGTTTCCCTGTATTGGTTTCTCTTATTCGCTGCCCTCTAATTCTCAAGCTCGGTTTCCTCCACATTCATTTTCTTAAAACACAGATGTTGACATTTATCCTATAACTGACCTTTCCATCTGCTAAGCTTTTCCAAGTGGCTGGAGGCCTGTTAACCTTCCTCTCTATGAATTGTGGTGGGAGGCATTGCTCTACACCTGGCACACACAGGCTCCATTATGCAGCAGCAGCAGCAGCAGCACATTTTCTCAGAGGCAAAGACACACTGACGACTACCCACACTGTCAGCAATGAAAAATCAAGATATAGTTGTGGTTCCTGTCATTCATTGTACATAAGTAGCACAGATGATACTTTAATGTGTAACCCAGAAACCTCAGAGGACAAAAATGGAGACATTTGTCATTAATGCAGTGTTTGAAAGGATTTGTAAACTGTTAAACTGTCATTGACACAGAAAAGCCCAAAGGCAAATAATTAATGATTCTGATGAATACAGTTAATGGACTGTAAATGCTACAGAGTTGTTTTGAATCGCCAAACATTTCTCTGACTACTTCCATACATATTTGCATTATAGAGCAGCACTTGTCCTCCCTACAGTGTGATGAACTTTCCCAGCATTTTGACACACGCATTTTAAATTCAACGCCTTGAAATTAGAAAGCATTACAGAACAACAGCCCTGCATTAAGCGCAAAACGTTCAAATAGCGGGGTTATTTTTACGACTGCGTTTTCCTCTTCCTTTGGCCTGCACTGTGTTACGCAGGTGTTTCTGTTACAATGTCTGCATCTGAGGATAACGTTCAGTTCCTCATCTTCCTGTTTTACGGCTCCAAAAAGATTCTGCAATGTGCCTATAGGCTATTGCTAAAGCTGATGCATCAGTGAAATACATCTTTGTTATACAGACAGAAAAATGGCTCCCGGGTGAAGACTTTAAATCAACAAACTGGCTCAGGGCCAATTCAGATCAGTTTCATATAATTCTAGGACTATTGAATGATTGAAAGCTTGTGATTATTTGCTCACATTATTTTCATCATTATCTCTGAAATTGGTTATCAAATAATTTATATCTATCATAAATATTTTATTTACTTTCAGATGATAGGGTAAAGTTGCAATATACATTTGACCGATGTTTATTATAATTATGATTTTTTATTATTATTATTATTTTAGGTTTCAAATACTGTGGGACAATTGTTTTCCTGGATATGGGCGTGGATAATTACATTCAGCAAGGTTTTTGTGTGTCTTTTGTGGGTAAGCCTCATTGATCTTGCTGACGATTGTTTTCATGTCTTCTCTTCCCAGCCAGAATGCACATGACCTGTGGGTTCAGTATTGTTGGCTCGGGCCTCGGCGCTGTGGAAGCTGGAAGCGGCAGCATCTGCACGGATGGCCATCCCACGGCGAACGGGGGCCCGAGGACCAGCTACAGCACCAAGCAGCTGACCGAGCTGGAGAAGGAGTTCCACTTCAACAAGTACCTGACGCGGGCCAGGCGCGTGGAGGTCGCCAGCGCCCTGCAGCTCAGCGAGACGCAGGTGAAAGTTTGGTTTCAGAACAGACGCATGAAGCAGAAGAAATTGCGGAGAGACGGGCTGGTCTCCGACCTGGGGCCCGCGGCTCCGCACTCACGCTCCGACACTGAGGACACCTGCCCCTTCCCGGGACCGACCTCTCAAAAACACCTGCCCCTGAACTCCTGAGCCGCAAGAGCTGCTCCGCGCGTAACACGGCAAGGGCGCCAGCCTGCAGATGTTTTGATTCGCGTTTGCATCCGTTTCAATCAGGCTACACCTTTATTTGCTTACCACGATGGATGCTTATCGCAAGAAGCGCTATGGCAAGTTTTTTCATGCAAGAACGGGTCAGAGCGATTTGTCATCCTCCCCGGCTTCAGACTGGCGCTCTGATTTGAATATTAAAATTCAAGTCATTCCATTGCGCTTCTATACACAATGTAAACGAAGATACAAACTGATATTAATTGTCCATAGAAACTGTGGAAGACTATTTGTTTATCTATTTTGGACAATTTATTCAGGAACTGGCTTTTCTTGAATATATTTATTCAGCAGGAAATGTGCTTTATTTTTATTTTTTTTATTTTAAAAAAACACAAATTGCTGTTTTGATTTATTTAAGAAGTATGTTTGATAATATTTATTTTATTGACAAAGAAAGATAATCTAATTTTTTTTTACAGCATGTTGAGTAAGTTTTGAAAATTATTAAATCAAATACCAAATTTACGTTCTATAAATTTAAATCCACTATATTTTCTTAACTCAAGTTTTATTTATTTTTGTTCAGCCGCTCACATTAAAGGAATGATGCAGGTGCAGCTGCTGCAGACAGACCACATCTTTAACAGCATGTGCCAGCAGATAGTTATCAGGCTGATTTAGCAGAGCTTTAATGCTGCTTTCCTGTTATACATTTGGCCCGGTTTTAATTATCTCCCATCCAAGTAAAGATTAAAATGCCATAACAGACGGATAGATTTATTGACCGCTCGCATATAAAAGTATTGATCCGTGGTAATCCATCTATTGGAAACACAAAACCTGGGAGTATTCGCATGCATCTGTAACTGCATGTTAATGGAATGTGGAAACCTCTGGATCGGGAGCGGGTGCGGGTCTTTTATTGCCACTATACATACACCAGGAAATGATAATTTAGCCTGAACGCTCATGCGGGAGAGCAGACAATAAAACGGTGTCTGTGCTGCTTTGCAGATCCACCAATAAACTGTAAGACTCCGGCAGTTCGAGCAGCTAAATATTCCTCATCTCATCTCATAGTGTAAAGTAAATGATTGTAAACAGGGCCCTTAAACACTGTTATGTTCCAGTATCGCAATGCGTTTCTATCATGTTAATGTCTATTTTAATATCAAGATATGGGGCCATCATCCACGATCATTTTTGCTTGGGGAATATTTTTGTTTAGCTTTCAATTAGCGTGTTTGTACTGAAAGGTTATAAAACGGATATTAATCCTAACAAAGGAATTAAACTCGCGTGTTGTAGATATGAAATAAACGCTAGAATGAAAGTGAATTAATCGAGCCGGATTTAAATCTCCAATAGTTGTAATTTGCAATCCTACATCAAATAATACTGATGATACTAAAATAATAATAATAATAAATTAAAAAGAAAGATTCACAGGGCGCAAAAGTGGACAAGGAGGCTGCAAGGCTAAGCTAATATATGCAGTTACACCAGAGTTCACCCCTCACCTCTTGACCTTTGTCTTGCCTCGGGACAACGATGACCCGGTCAGCGGCTCAGAGAGAGAAAGATGCACCATTAATTTGGGTGACCTCGAAGTCTGAGAAATTTTCTCCTCCTTTCTTCCATTTTCTCTATTTCATTTTTTTTTTTTTTTTTTCCCTGCAAGCTGCTCCGTATGCTTTTGTTCTGCTGGTGTTGGGTCTCTATGTCCACACCACAATATTTCACTGAGCTGAAAAGAGGGGCGACTGGGCCATATGATAATTGTTCATATTATAATTCCATACCAGGCCAGATAATACATTTTTTTCCTGCACCTAGCGATAACCTAATTTCTGCCCTATCTCTTATTTTAATAAGCCAAAAAATGAGCTGCTGGCTCACTTTATAAACTGGACGAGAGAGTCTTTCGTCATTAGGTTTTTGGATATAAACTACATTTCAGACTATTTTTAATAGAAAAGTTGAAAAATTAAAGTTACTTGAGCATTCTTAGCACTTAATATGAGTCCATGTCAAGGCTTGCATAAACATTTCGGACAACTATTCATTAGATACATAGCTTAAATATATATTTACTTGAACATACAACACACACGCACATACATCAATTCCCTGCAATTCATATATTTTATAATATTTATCACATTAATTTAAGTAGAAAGCTAAAGAGGAATAAAAGTTCAGACTTAATGAGCATTTTAAAGTTTTTTTCCTAATTCATTAGGATGATTTTACATGCAGGCAGGACAGAAATGTGTTGCGCCAAATTTATTTTAAATTTGCATTTAAACAAAACAGAGACCATTAAGGCTGCCCTTCTCTAAACAAAATAGCACAAAGTGGAATGTTTAACAAAACCTTTAAATGTGTCTGTGTTTTTCATGCAAAGCGTGCACTTGTGAAGGTTATGAGGATGATGATGAGGAAGGTGATGTCGGAGTAACGCGGTGATACATCCTGTTACTATAAAAACGTCTCTCATGTCCACTGTTCCTACTGAGAAGTGTGTTAGGTTGACCTTATTAGAGACTCTTTCATCATCTTGTGCAAATATGTTCCCTTGCCACGGGGCTTCAAGTTACAGGTTGTAATGTGCACAGAGTCTACTAGTGGCAGGTGTGCACTCAGACCTCAACCAAACTTTTTCCATCTACTATCTATTAGATTCACTTAGAAATGCAAAACAGTTTATGCAGTGGCGAAATGTGTAAGGCAAAACTTATAGTACATAATAAGTAGGAGGAAAAAGTGAAAAAAGAGTTGATTTATTTTGTGTGAACTATCACTTTAATTTCATTCTGTGGCAGCTTCAGCATTTGCGTCTCAATTGATGAAAGCAGAACCGCATTGTTTGTTCAGACCTGACATTTAGTTTGAAAGCATTTGAGTGTGACTCTACTCTGATGAATCTGTGCTCTTCTGTAATTCCTTCCTGAAGATGTACGGCTGGTTCACAAGACTGACAGCTGTGCCGTGCACAGGCACACGCGCACGTAGAAACCCACCAAAAATTTGACTTAGGTCAAAATTTATCGCTGCCACCCGCACTTACTGTGTTGACACTGAAGAAGTAATACTTTTATTCGTTGTTATTTTTCTCTTTCCGTTTTTTAAAGCAATAATTCCTCATGATTAAATCCTACCTAGAAATCTACTTTACTCAACTAATTCATTTCAATCAATAAGAGGTGTATTTATTATGAAATAATTGTAATTACTTGTTAAAAAAAAAAAATAGTCCAATGCTGCATTTTTGATGAAACATTCCTAAACACGAAGCGCACAACTGAGATATCAGAGGAAATCCGGTGATGTATTAGAACGTGATGAATGAAGTGGCTGATAATCTCTGTTTTGCTCTGTATTCAGTTACAAGTTAGATGATGTGGGCAGCTGTTACAACTCTCCTGAGGAGCACTGTGTGGCATGAGCAATGAGCGAACACATGCGCCGTACAGAATATCTTACATTTTAGATGAACACATATAAGTGGGCTCCTTGTGAACTGATTGTAATTAAAGCTAAGTTGACCTAAAATTAACTTGATGCATAATATGCATGTAATATTCCCATTCATGCTCAGGGGAACGAAATCAATTGATCACATTAAGCTCTGTGTGAAGCACGTATAGACGGCTCAGTTGCTGTTGTAATTATAGATCATTTGAATGCTCTCCTGCCTTTTAGTTTTTCTGCTTGTCTGATTTTACTGTTTTTTCTTGATTTGCAAAGACTTTCATGGACTATTAGTCTTTTTGATCGGTCTCGCTCACATATTTGACTACCAAACAATTTGTACATCAAGAAAAAGTTGAAATGAAGTGCACCTGTTTGCGCGTGTGTGTGCGCACCAGCGCATATTTGGATGCCCTGTGTACAATTACACAAATATGTGTTTTGTTTCCTAGGTGCTACTAATAAAGCGCTCAAAAAGATACAAAGCACCTATTTGAATAATTGTTCGCTCACACACGCATGCACACGCGCTCATACAAATCTATACATAACACATTGTGACAGAGCTACGCCGAACAATACGTGTGCACCAGTCCAGTCCTTGCCTCTCCTCTCTTGCTCCACTCCAGGGAGCAGATGTTTGGGGACAGCTTACAGCCTCAGCGAATTTCCGCGTACAAAGCAAACAGCAGCACTCAGCACTTCTGGCTGCAATGGGAAATTTGCTCTTGAAGTGGGGGGGGAGGGGAGGCCTTTGAGTCAGTGTAAGGTATCATGAGGATGGGAGGACAGGGGAAAAGAGTGAGAAGGAGGGGGCACCCAGAGGTGAAACTGTGTCAAGGTTACAAGGCTGTTGCATAGGAAAAAAAATCCCCGTTTCCAGAGACTCCGGGTGCACTGTGTCAGTGTGTTCGGGGGATGGCATCATATACAGTATATACAGTATCTCTCAGTGACATCATGCAGCATCAGGGAAATCAAACAAGGTGGCCCTGCTACATATCTGATTGTATGGAGTCTACGTGACCTCTCCCGGGCTGCTCTGTCTACTCACTAGTTCGGATTGCCCTTTGAAAAGTTGCAGACAAGCACAAAGTGAAGGGGAAAAAATGAAAGAAATAACGCAATAAGCCTTTACAAGGACTGCTGATATTGCATCTGAAACACCAGCTATAACACAGGACCAGATATGCTAATGATGCCACTGATATAATGCACTGATTTAATGCCACTGGTCCTGTGGCAGTGTGCAGCCTGTGCCCTCTTTAATTCGCACCCTATATATCCGTCCCAGAAAAATATTCTATTTACCAACACTGTTCGTGAAATTAGTAGTAATTATTTTATACTGAAGCTTTACCACATATGCTTGGCAAGATGCTGCACACACACACACACACACACACACACACACACACACACACATATATACATATATATGCATGTGCGTGTGTACATATGCATATACATACATTCATAAATACATACACATACTCTCCTATGTCCAAATATGTGCGCAAGACACACATTTTGACCTCTCATCAGTGTATTATAATCCCTAAACAAACCATCATAAATGAGCCCTGCAATGCTTATTTGTTAGAGTGAAGGCAACCCCCTCCTCTTCTGCCCCTGGGGTGAGGTTGCCATAGTGATAGATTCACAGACATATGGAGAGAGAGGAGAAGGGGAGTCGGGTTGAAGGGGTGGGGCTGAAGGGGTGAGGTGGAGGGAAGACAGAGGAGAAGGGGATGGGTACCGGTTTGAGGACGTTGGCGCTCTGTCTTTCAGACGTGTCTTTGTGTTTCATCTGTCAATCAGCCATGCGTGGCAGTCTGCGCTCTGTGCGGAAACAGTTCATGAACTTTTCTCAATCGAGCCTCTGTCAGGCGCCATTTTTGCTATTTTTCATGGGGGAAAGAATATTTTTTTATTTTTTGTTTGTCTCGAGCCAGCGTCACACTCTGAAAATCACAGAACGCTCGGAGGCGCCACAATTTGTGCTATTTAATTGATTTGGAAATCCGCGCGCACGTTTCCCAGTCCCTCCTCATTTTGCTGTTTACACCGATTACTAATCAGCATCAGGACAGCAGACCTACAGATGTTTTTGCTCTTCACCGGCTACAGCCACATGATGACTTTTCAGCCAACCTGAGGACAGCTTGACAATGGACAGTGAAAGGGGAGGAGGGAGGGGGGTGGGGGGATAGGGGAAGGAAGCAAGAGTGAAAGGAAAGGGGAGGTGTGGTTTGGAAGCAGCCATCAGGACTGGCCTTGCTGCTGTAAAAACACATTTTTTCATCAGCCACTTTATGCAAAAGGGAAAGACCAGGTGCTCAATCAAACCTCACGCCTACTGTTTTATTTTTCATCTTCACCCCTCCCAGCGCTTCTCCCTGCACAAACCTTCTGTGTGCCTTCCCTCTGCGCCCGCACCATTCTTCTCCTCCTCTTCCCTCTCTCCCCGTCATCCGTCTTCCCTTCTGCCTCTCTGCTGCCTGCTCTCCAACTGATATGAGAGAGTGACCCTTGGGCCCTCAGGGGTCAAGTGATACAAGGTCATTGGCAGGTCATCTCTGCTGACTGGCTGACCTCTAAAAGGACTTCTACAAGGAGCCAATCAGGTCTTGGTCCCCCCCTCACCCCCCTAAGGCGGATCCCCTTCCCCAGCTCATCAGCAGCCTGTGTCACATGACCAGGGTGAGGCGTCAGAGGGAGGATGATTAATGATGCTTTTAGTACCTGTTTAGAATGAAGCTGTCCACACCACACTGTAATTACCCACTCCCAGGCGGCAGCTGCCCAACGTAATTGCTTTTTGTTTGTTGACCTGGTTTATTGACGAGAAAGATGGCTTTGGCTGGGTAAGATGGTGTTATGTACAGTATGCAGAGGTGAGGATGTATGCACGTCAAATATTTTGGTGGTGGTGCGCTGTAACAGCGTCAACAAGGAGGCGTGTAACTCAGGTGTGTGGATGGGACGCAAAGGTGCTCTGGGCTCTATGCTGCAAATCCATGTGCGAAAACAAAATGAAAGTGTATACATATTTATGTTGGCGTCAATACTGAACGACACTGAGATATGCAACCTTTCCTCAAAAGGTCAGATACAGCAACAGACCTCTTACGCAAGGTTACTGCATAACTCTGCAACACACAAGTGTTCAACATGCCCAGCCAAGGAGGGCAATGTATGTTGTGTCATGCATAATTTATGTGGACATCTGAAAAGCCGTCGCGCTCTGTTGCTCTGAAAATTCAAAACTAAGTTCAGAAGGTCAGTGGAATGCTGCTCTTAGAGATCCCCCTCCCCTTTCTTCTTTGGCTACATGCCTAAAGTAAATATGAAAATTTCAGTACCTGCGGCGCAGTGCCACGAGGACAGTGACAATGAAACCCAGATAAACAGCCCCTCGTTTGACCTATGGAGAGCATAAATTTGCCGCCCATAAATCCTTGGGTGTTTCAGCTCCGTTTGGCGCGTTTGCCCGTGCCTCTCTACCCAGACAGAGAGAGGCAAGTGTCGGGTATCAGTGCTTCAGTATGAGCAGCTTTCATCCTGCTCCTGGTTCTCACATAACTCAGTCCTGCAGCCTTTATCACCGCCTCATAAATAACTAGGCTATCGCCTGATAATGTCCGCTTAATGCTTAGTCAATAAAGCCCACAGTAAGAGGGGCCTTTTTTAGCCTCTCTCCTGTACATAAATATAAACAGTGCAGTAGATTGATGTGATGGGCAGACTCTTTTTACACTGGGACAAAAAGAGGCAACGTGTGGGCCCGGGAGCTGAAGGTAGGCTGTGGGGCTGCAGGTGTTTAGAGGAGATAGTGGGCTGTAATGAGGGGGCTGCAAGAGAAAGGCTGAGTGGATAGCCTTGACTGATCACCTGTGAAAGGCACATGCACACGTATACACACAGACACTAATGCACAAAGGCACATGCGCACAAAGGCACAGTCATTCACACACCAAGACACACACTAATGCCATCATTAGTTAACCCATTGGTGTCGATGCCTGGTGCACAAAAGCTCATTCTCCCTATTTGAAGGGCATTAGAGCATAATGATAAAGAGACTTCCCAGTGAACTGCTTTTGTAGCTTGTTAGCATCTTTCCTTAATCTATTGGCACATTTGCAAAATGAGTCATTTCCTGCTACCATAGAATTACATCTGGGGTTGTAAGTTTCATTGTCTTCTGCACATTGCAGGGACAGTTATCGACCATTCGCACTAGTCATCAGACCATCCAATTCCAGTGCGGCGCCAGCGGCAGCTGTAGCCAGTGTGATGACTGAAATGGGATCAGACCGAGCCCTCGGGAGACAGAAGAGACTGACAGGGATGTTCCTGAGTTGAACGAGGGGGCTGATTGTGATCCATGAGTTGGTCAGCGTAGCAGCACCTGGGTTTGGAGCAGCAGCTGGGAGAGATAGGCGGAGTGACACAGAGAGGGTTCAAAGTGAGAGGGATGATATCATATTGACATGCTTGGTGGGCTGCATTTGTTGTTTTGGGGGGATTATGTGAGAGTTTAAGCAAATTTTGCCAAACAGGATTCAACCTATGATCATACATTCTAACAATAAAGGATAGAAATACCTGCAAACAAATCATATTTTATAATATTTCAATGTGTTCCAGTGTGAATTTATTTGGGGAATTAATTTTGGGGATCTTTTTCCTTTTTTCCCCTTAACTTAAATTCTTTTAACTTTAATTTCATTATTACCATATAAACAAAATGATCATAGCTTCCTGAAACCACAATGGCTGATAATTGTAGATTACAGATAATTACACAAATGACTCAAAGGAAAAACAACTGTGTCTTCACTATCCCTCCAATTCTCTAACAACAGAGAGAAAGTTTATAATGCATTACAAGGTATGTGCTATATGGCAGCCTCTAAGATCAGATACAATAACAAAACCAAGGATGGATATTGCAGAAACAGCAGATTTACTCTGAAAACATTGGGCAAAAAATAGCTGAAAATACAGAAATTCCATAAATATATTTTTTGATCTTTACGTTACACCACAATCGAGCAGAATTGTGTCCACTGTGTTGTAATACATAACAGGTACAAAAATGAGGAAAAACAACAAGACCATGGCACACTCCAGGAAACTGTGCGAGAAAAAATAATGAACTCATAATTTATACATAACATACAAGGCCATGTAATACAAATTAATGACAGACCACCCAACCTTGAAGTAGCTGGAAGGACCATTTCCTCACTATGGAGATGCTCTTAGTGTTGCCCCCCACTCCCCACCCCACCCCCCTTAATATGCCTGGGAGTTATCAGCAGCACAAAAGCTATTTTTCAACAAAATGCAAAGAGATGGGATTATTACAGATGAGTTTGGCTGACTCTGGGTAAGTAATACAATAAACTTATTTGATAAAATGTTGGATGTACTTAAATGCATTATACCCAGTGCGCGCGCAAAAGCATGGCTGTCTTCTCCCGCTCATACTGGACCCCATTTATCAATATTTGCCTCGGCGAATGGTGCTGTAAGACTTTGAAAAGCGAGTAGAAAACTGATGTGAAATCTGATAAATCTGATGTGAAACAATGCAAAACTTGGCATTGTTTATTCCTGCGATTCCACAAGGATTTTCAAGAATAAAATATTTTGAGTTCACTAAGGACGTGCTTGGGCTTGCAAACTAAAGCCACAAAGACCTTTCATGTGCTAAAAGGGAAATCAGAATTCAAATTACACATTCAAATATCTAAATCTAATGACCGGAGTTTCTTGCTTTAAGGATTTCTTCACAACCTCGGGCCAAAGATTTGTTCCCGGCCAGGTGCAGCGCTATCGTGGGACATCGGTCGGCCCAAGGGTGAGGAGGACCAGGGGCCAGATTCAGGAGGAAGGTGAACTAGGATGTGCCCACGAACTAGTGAAGGCGCCGCTCCGAACACTGCGGCAAATGAATCTCCTGGGTAATGGAGACAGAACTATCGCAAAATTAGGAGAGACATTAACTGGGGTATCAATAAATAAACCTCTAATTAGGAAAAAAGAAGCGGAGCGGAGCAGCAGCAGCAGCAGCAGCAGCAGCAGCAGCACAGGGGGAGAATATCAATGGCATGCTCACATCTGTATGCAGGCTCAGCTCTGGTGAGGGGCCGGGCCTCTGAGGGGCTTCACCAATGGCACCGGCTCACCCATCCATTCCTGACTCGCCCCGGTGGAGAGCGTGCCCACTCTTTGACTGTGCAGTGAACCCAGCGCACTCTTCCCTCCTTCCAAGCCCCCGTCCGAGTGCAGCTCTCCAGTTTTCCCACCTTCTCTTCTCTTCTCTTCTCTTCTCTTCTCTTCTCTTCTCTTCTCTTCTCTTCTCTTCTCTTCTCTTCTCTTCTCTTCTCTTCTCTTCTCTAACCAGCTTATCTGCACAGTGCCCTGACTGTGCTGCTGTGCTCTGTGACTTCACCATGATTGATTGTGGTGGGGGTCCTCCACTCCCTCGATGAGAAAGAAAATGGAGGAAGGAAAATAGGAGAGAGAGAGAGGGGAACGGGGCAAAAGCGGAGAAGCCTGGAGAGCGTCTGTGACGGGTAATGGGTGGAACACAGGCTGCATTTGTGTACACGTCTGCACACATGCACCCTATGAGGGCATTACCTAAGTCTCTCCGTGCCATGGCATGCGGGTCTGTGTGCAGCAATAATGTGTGAGGACTAGCTGGATGCACGCCAGCGGAGGTGCAACCTAGGTGTTGGTGGAGGTTGGGGTTTGAGGGGTGCGTGGCGCTGACCGCTCCCTGTCTCTCCCCCTCTGTTCCCTGGAGGGTAATAAAGACTGATGACACTGATGCTGTGCCATCCGGCTCCACAGTCTCCACTGCACAACCATTTGCGCCATCATTTATCCCACTCCCCCCTCCCCGCTCTAATTCTGCTTTAATAACCGCCAGCTCCATTCATCAGTGTATTGACGGGCATGACAGGCGGTGCGGCACACACTAACTCCCTGCCCTTTACTCGCTCACAGCCGGGGTCAGCGCGAGGTCACACAGTCAATAATCACAACACACCTCACTGTCACCTTGGAGCGACTGCATGCCCTGCATATCTATCCTTACACATGCCCAGGTTCCTCATTGACTTTGCACATTTGTTAGAAGCAACCGGCAGAGTTAGAGCAGCACCGCAGGACACGACATGTACAGCAGAGGAAGTGTTGCTGCTGCTCCAGTGGCGGTCCAGAAATGTGAACCCAGGACTCGTTTAACCGAGCTGGATAAATTCATTCCTGCAATGTCAAAAAGACAAACCACATTAGCCCAGAGTATAGTCTGTCACGGAGAATATCATATTCACACTTTGCTCTCAAAACTTGTGAATTTTGAATGGCTGGTGGGGGGTGTGAGGTACTGGGTGGGCAGACATTTGTTACAGGTGCAGAGCCTCCTTGTCTCTCCTTGGGCATTCACCTCTTCATATGCAAAGCATGTCCTGCTGTCCTCCAACTCCAGCACAGTTTGCAGCCGTGACACATTTTTTCTTCATTTCAGCTTGACAGTGACATTTATGTTCATTTACTCTATGCAATTGTGAAGCATCTGGAGAGGCTGCGTCCCCTTTTTCCTCCTCCCTCACCTCTTTCCTTTTTTTCTGTCCTGACAAAAATATTAATGCACATTTGCATGCCACAGTGACTAAGCCCTTGATGAACAGTTGGATTTTTGGGAAGGCGCAGCGGAAAAACACCTCTGCAATTATACATGGCATGAGGACTGAGGAGTGCAATGGAGACTACTTCTTTTTTAGATAGATTACAGCGTGTGTTCAAGACGTAACCAGTATCAGTGGTGCTGAGAACCCACACCAGTCCATGAATCTTGCGGGGTATGGTGGTGCTGGGAGTCATGGTGCACTGGGGAGCTGAACATGCTGCACACGGTGCCGCACCAGGTGGAACCCACCATTCTTCCTCCTCCATGGTCACATGATTTATCCCCATTCTCTTGCACAATTCGCACTGTGTTCACACAGACAAACAAATACACCAATACAAACATCACAGAGGGACAAGAGGGCCTGTGGAGAACATGCGTACAGTTAAAAGTGAATAAAAAAAAAAAACTATAGCTTGAATTGAAAGCACGTTGAAACAAACAAATAGGTAAAAACGCTCCCCACCACAGCCCCACTTCACCTAACCTGGACAGGCAGCGTCAGCAGCAGCCAGGGGTGCGGGTGCTGAGGGCTCTAATCTGCGGTGCAGGTCCCATCAGCAAGGATCATTGAGCTAATTAATAATGTGGCACAGAGAGGGATGGCAGTCATTAAGGAGCCACGGCTGTGTATGCTGAGATGCTGTGGGCTTCGACACAGGAGTTTGCATGTGTATATGTGTGTGGGGGGGGCACATGGAAGTGCGCATGAGTGTAGAGAGGGGGCACTGCAGACACAGGGACAGACTCCAGCGTGTAACCCTTTGATAAGTTATTCAGATTAGCCAAGCAAACATGAAGAGATACAATTGTATCAGACACATGTGCACATACGAAAAATTACACCTAGTGTACAGCATGTGGTCCATTGTGTTGTGGAACTTCAGGTGGGCTCTGTTGAACATATTTGAGGGTCAGCCAGGGTGCAGCATAGCGGGATTTCCCTCTCTCCTTTGTGTCAACGAAGAAAACTGTGTTATCCTAGTTAGACCGCACCGTAAGTCAGACACAAACTGAGTGGCACAGTGCTCCATGGGGCTCTGTATAAAACCCTCTGCATCACCAGAGCCGATCATTTCCAGTCTCAGCCGTATGTTAGGAGGCACCGTATACATCGCCAATATTTACTATAGGCAAGGGGACCAGAAGGCTAAGAGCACTTAGTTGTGTGAGGCAGCCCAATAGCTCAGCCTGGGCTAATGAAAGGAAACAACAGGAGCAATTAGCAGTGTAAACAAACAGCTCGCTGAGGCCCCAGTCTCCAGCCTCCCCCCTGACAGCAAGGGACTGGCAGCCTGGAGTAGGAGGTAATTGGGGGAGCTAGGAGCCGAGACAAAATCAATGGCAACGCATGCACAGACACAGCATGATTACTCACCACCCTGCGTCAAAGCCCTGGGGACTCAAACACGACAAGGTATGGCAGCAAGTTAGGCCCGACCAGGTTTACATTCACTTCAGAAAATGCAGTTTGACTGTACCTTAGTGGTGTTTACACGTACATTTGTTCGTAACGCCACAGTGAGACTCTCCGACAGCTGACACAACACAGCATAGAGGCATCACACTTTGACCACTAGCCATACAGGGGCCTAATGACCTTCCTCTCAGTCTAATTGATCTCATCTTGGTGCCATTTATGTGTCTGCCTGTACACTAATGTCTCCCACTCACTCACTCATTGGGAAGTATCAGCGTCTACTGTGCGACCATGTGGCTGCGGCCTGCAGACAGTCTTGCTGAAGCCACGGCCATGTACGTCTCCTCCCTCTCCCTGAGTGGAGCCGCGGGGCAGAGGGGCAATGCTAATGCAGAAGACTGGCTGGGATTTCTACTCTGTCGGGCACATTCTGCTGCAGGCGCGAGGTTTCAGCTGTCTGAGTGCTGGCCAAGACCATAATCAGCGAGAGAGACTTTCCTGCAGAGTTTTACAAAAGTCTACCATACTTCCATTAAGGGATGGGAAGTCCAGGTCTCGTCTGAATTGGGGACTTGTTGACTCTCAGCTTGAGAAGCGACGTGAAGTAATGAGCGCAAGACCAGTATTGGTGGAACCATTCAGTGTCTTCAGTTATGCACAAGCACAAATGCTTCAGTGTAAGAAAATTAAGAACATCAAAGTTTTTCACCCAAGAAAATGTGCACAAAAAATATTACCAAAGGCAAAGCACTCGGTTTGCAGAAATATTCACAATATTCTGTCATTTTAATAGTTTTATAAAATGTAGGATATAGTTTCATCTATTCTAGCCTTTCTGATTTATTGATTTTCAGTATGTCCGCAAAGTACATAAGTCAACAAGTTAGATTAGAAATATGTAATGGAATGTACTTTTCACCACTGGAACATGCAGCATGTGAGTATGGGGATTCAAGTTTGTTGTTATGGTCACTGGTATGTGATAAGAAAATGTTATCATATGACTTTAGAAGCATTTTCTTGTATCATTCTTTCATGACCTACGATGACCGGAATCTGTGAATTGTCAGATATGCAAGACAGGGACCCTCAAGAGTGTATTTCGAAAGGGATTCCACATGGACATGAATTTTGTGCTCTTACTGGAGCTTAATCTGGATCTAAGAGACTTATTCCATCATTTATGATCCGGTAAATTGGGGGTGGGGGGGATACTACATTTATCACCTGGTTCAGCTACATTTCTGATTTAGTGGTCAAATGGATGGATATTGGCCCTATTAGTCCTCATTATTACTGTAAATTTGGCAATACCGCCAGGTCGGCTCAGTAGGGATTATGGACCATTATTACGGGAGTGGAGACAGAGACAGAGATACCTTCTCTACTACATGCAGAGCAGGCAAAGTAGAGGGGCAGGAGAGAGGAATGCGATCAGACTCCACATAATGTTAATACAGGAGACAGAGTTCTGATTAGGGAGCAACGCACTTCCATTCAGCGATACTTAACAACATCCTCAATAACAGCATCCGTCGGTTCAGAGCCAAATGGCTGGATGCTGGGCGACACACACTCACACGCACACACACACACAGACACTACCGGCCCTGCAAATACCAGTGCATTACTGTCCTGGCGCTCATTGACAGAGCTGCCACTCACCACAAAGACGGATGCTCCTCTTGGGACAATTTCAGACCTCGTTCATTGACTCATTTGTTTTGCTGATCTAACTACCTTTGAAAACAACACTGAGGTGAGTGTGTGCTCCTTAAGAGGATGGCAGGGTAGGGTGCGTGGGGGTGGTGGGGAGTTTTTGTGTGTGCACTTTTGTGACAAACTGTGACCACAGTTCTTGCTCCCCTGGCATTGGTAAAACACCCTCATGGGGACCGCTACAGAATTAGAAAGCCTGCAACCAATCTTTTCTTCCTCTAACTTTTCTTCCTCTAAATAAACTGCGAGCGATGCTCTCCCTCATGAAATGCTACAACACAAATACGTCCTGTTGCTCATTTATGCATGTTTCCCTCCAAGTTCCTTGATTAAAAACATGTAAATGACTGGTTTAAAATCCCAGCGTCCCTGAGCATCACATTAACCTAAACAAGCCTTTAAAATTTGCATTTTCATTTGATTCAAGAAGGCTCAAGGATTCTCCAGCCACCAGTCCCCGTTCCACTTAACACCTCTATAACATCTTCATGTACCATGAGCCGCACACACACATTTCACAGACCATCCTGCATTCATCAAACACTCCCAGCCTTGTCGATAGTCGCCTGGCCGAGCAGGCTCATAATGAATTTTAAGAGTTGCACACCTATAGCAAAGTCATTTACTTTATCAGGCCGATAAAAGGAAATGATAAGATAGTGGCTCGGCACTGTAAGAGTAGCAGCCTCACTCCGCTATTCATCTCACCAAGATCTACAAATGGTAAAGCTCATCCCTCAAGGCAGCAGCACCCGAGTCTTTATCTACAGAATTTTAAAAATGGCTAATATCTCATAAGAATGTGGGCTTATAAAGCCCACTATTTCCATATCATTATCAACCTGAGTATCTGTCTGCCATACTAAGAGGGTTCTCTGGCCTCTCTATTTATTCTGCTTCTGGTTCAGAAACTGCTGGGAGAATACAGGTGCAAATATGATTTGGGCCCATTCCTCTTATGAAGTTGACCCCCTGTAATTGACACAGACACACTGGCAATTTGATTAGCTCTTCCTGCTGCTTGAGGGCATTTGACCATGGTAACTTCATCTTCTGTTTCATGTATGTAGCTCCACCTATTGGTGAAGTCTAGGAATGGCACATGGAGGAGATTGAGCCTGACTTCCTTTACTTACATTGCGTTTGGAAACAAGCCACTGGGCCAATTCAAACAGCATTTAACAAACCAAGCTAAACACCTCAATCAGTTAACGATAGTGGATTATCTCTGCAGGATAAAGCTGAGATAGTAGATGTGGGAATTATAAATTCTAAAAATATTTAAATGTCTTCAGTGGTATCTATGTGTTTGTGTGTGTGTGTCCGCAGCCACCCTATATGCATGTGCCACTGAAAGTAGTTCATCCCGTTATTACAAAGAGCACTGATAAGAGCCTCTTGAAGCACTTGAGATAAGCTCGCTGGCTTAAGTGCACTGACATTGTCACCAAACATGTAAGGCGTAGGAATGCAAGTCATGAAAAATGGGAAGAAAAAAAAAACACACGTACGCACACACGCAGATTGTTCAATAGCAGATTCATTCACAGCCCGAACAAGAATGTGCTCAATAGCAAAACAGTGTGTCACATGAAGAGAAAATCACTGTACATCGATTAATCAAGATACATCATTAAAGCTGTCAAACTTCAAAGGCTTTCTGATCACAGCTCATTCTTGAGAGACACCAATAACCTCATTTATCATGGTGAGGCAAGATGAAAAAAAGAGCGAGAGAGAGAGAAAGAGAGAGAGAGAGAGCGAGAGAAAGAGAGAGAGAGAGGAAAAGACTGGAGCGTGCGCTCAGAGTAAAAGTTTGGAAAAGTGAAGGAACTTACTTTTAAAAGACCTAAAAATTGAAAAATTAAATAGATTGAAGCGCATGAGGGGTGAGCAACAAAAAAAAAACATAGAATAGGTATAAACAAATACATGCAATTATGCCAAATGAGAGATAATTGATAGCAAGTGGCAACAGAGATTTTTACCAGCTCTGTTTGTTGTGGGACGCCACCTGGATTGAGCCCCAGCCCCCGAGGCTGTCTAAGCCAAGCATGCTGGTTCAGAGCTTCACACACCTGCATGCACTCCAAAATGTGCACAGAGCGTTATCTCCAGTTCCATCACATAATTTTTTATTATCTGCATTGCTCACCCCCTCACCTTTATTTGACCTCATGAGACTTCCAGCACGTCTCTCACTTCGCGCCAGATTTATGACCATTTATCATTTTATTAACATGGGAAACATTTTTGGGGGAGATAGCATTGCTAATTTCTATCCAAATAATGCTTGTAAGAGGACATCTTTAAAGTTTATGCGGCTGGTGATCAAATGGTTTTTATATATCCCCAGGCTCTTGTATTCTCCAAATTGCTTCAATAAATAACTTGTAAGTCTAATTATGCAGCAATTAATTGCAGCCAACATGGAATGCCCATCAATCTTGGAACTTGAAAAAGTCTTTCCCTGCACAGCCTGGCAGTCCAAATAAGAAAGTTGATTAAATTTTGCAGGCACGTATGGGATATTGTGTATGTGTGCCAGTTTGTCATTACGCGTTCATATTAGTGTGACTGCGTGTGTTTTGTGCGCGCGTGTGTGAACATGTGCAAGTGCCCGTGGAGGTTACAGCCTGATCACAGAAGAGAGAGCTCCATCCCAGCAGCTCTCCGCAGTCTGCTCCCTCTGCCGTCTCGTCCAGTTGCTATGGCAGCAGCAGTGAAGGCTGTATCCATGGCCAAAGGAGGAAGCTGGCATCCCCCAATAACAGACCTCCCACCCCTCCTCTCTCCCTTGTCTCCCCCCGCCAGGCTCCTGACCCGCTGGTGAACCTGCCTGGGGGTCGGGGGTCAATGGCTCAGAGCTGCAGACTGACAGTGAGGGATGATGAGGGAGAGAATGAGAAAGAGAGGAGTTACACCACACAGATGGGGAGGAGAGATGAGAAAATGAAAAGATGAGACCAAATTTGATTACTATCAAGAGGTGGGGGTGTGGGTGGCGATTCTGCATTTCAGAAAATGGCTGCTGTTTCGTCCACTGTCTTTAAAATGGAGGTGGAACGAGGATCCTGTTGACTTTCCGCGCGCGGTAGTTTCAGCCTTTGTTTACTGCGTGTTTTCTTATTTGCGTGTACGCCGAGATGGAGGGCTATAAGGGGCTGCGGAGAAGGGAAGGAGGGGAGGTGGACTTTTCTTTTTGTTGATTCAGTGGGTGTGTTGGTGTCACAAGAGAAAGTGATTCTCTCCTTGACTGTGTACAACACATCTGGGGAGAGTAGAGGTATGTGTGTAGAGGCTTTTCTATGCAGTATGTAGTAGATATGGTTTGGAGGGGGAGGGGGTCAAGTGAGTTGACCCCTGACCTCAGTGCCTTTGAGAGGTCAGACAGTCTTGCTCAGAGGACCACTTCCTCACCTTGAAGATTAGTGTGCTTTCATACATAGCGTCTTTTAAAAATTATTTTGTTTATTTGCAACGCAAATGTTCTTTCATTACATTACATTTCCTACTCAACTATGACGCCTGCCTTCTCTTTAATTTCTCAAAGTCGTTTCTTGGAAAGCGAAGAGTTGCGCAAGAGTTATTTTGAACAACATGCTTCATTTCAGCATGTGTACTGAACACTCACACAGTTGGTTTGTTAACCGAACGATCAAGGAAGAAAAAAAAGGGGGGGGGGGCGATCAATAGGGAGTGTGGAGCATGAAGAGAGCAGAGAGCCAGAGGAGACAAACCCAGACGCACACCACGAACACCTGCAGTGTTACAACCTGTGATAATATATAACCATCAACACTGCTGCCAAATCTGAACCAGGAAATCACCCACTTCTGCCTGAGATAAGAGCCACACTTTCATTGGAGAGCGCGGTGAATACTGTGAGGATAACATTACCCCCCAGTGGATAATGTTTGCAACTGCGCCCTGAGACTCGTGGGTATGAGCGAATGTCAACAGCCACCAGCACAATCAATCTCCATCCATAACACTTTGTGGTTCATACAGTAGCTATGGAAGAGAGGCTCTAACACCCTGCCTATTCCATCTGATCCGTGCCATATGTCAGCACTATCACACACATAAGTCTAATTTTTGTCCATCTTCATCATTAATACAGTCGGTGAACCAGAGACCCACGCGGTAGCCCAGAGGGCAGCGCAGAGGGTGCGTGTTTGCTTTCCACACTCGAGCACATATAGGCTCAGGGCGCTATGCAGACACTTTACGCAGTCCCTCTCTTTGCTGCATTCTTTTTCTTCTGCGTGTTCTCCAGATGTCGTGTCCTCTTCGTCACCCCGTTCCTTCGCTCCGCTCTGCTCGGTTCCCCCGCCCGGAGACTTGTCACAGCCCCTAACCGCATCAGGAGCACTGCTAGATTGGATATACATGATCTGTCCATCCATCAATGGGGAGAAGTAGAGAGAGGGAGAAATGGCAGTCTATCTGTAAAGAGCGAGATAGAGACACAAGGAGAAGGAGAAAAATTGGGATAGATTGTCACTTTCAAGCGTGAACTTCACACACCAAAGGAAACATTAAAGGGCAGACGTAAACAGAAGAACATTAAAAAACTGCCGTACATAAAGCATGCACGTCTCAACAATATGCCGGGACTCACACTGAATAAACAGTACTCTCCATTCTTGTGATATTTTGACGCAGGCTCCTTATCATTAATATCAGTTGGTTAGGTGGTAATAGAGAGCAACAATGTAGCTCTGTGTAGAAGTGGACTGGCTGGCAAACCTGGCGTTGCCGTTGAAAGCTGTACAAGGCGGTTTCTCTATTCCTCAGCATCTATCCATTCGTAGAATGTTTGGGTGGTGCTGCTGAATCACCTCTCCGTTTTTTCCACCCCTATTCTGCGAATTGAATGAGCTGGAACGCGGGTATTATAAACCCTGTAAAATGTGTTCCAGTGTGGGCACAGATAGCGGAAACCTCCGGGAGCTGAGCTAACAATTGGCTCTATGCGTTTATATCTGCAGGTGCTCCACTGTAGGATCATTATTCCTCGTTGCAGACCTTGTTAATCAAGCAAAGTAAGTATCTGTGCAGAATGATGAGCTGATCCGTGTTATATTTGTCTCAGAATTTCCCACGTTGGTCCCAAGTGCTGTTTGCATGCATGCTTTTTATGACACTACATTTTGATAATTTAATTAAGGGCGTAAATGAGATTACACAAGGATTTCCATGGTATTTAATACTAGAGTCAAAAGAACAATAACGCAGTGTAATCTGTAAGACGTTTTTTCCCCCTTGCACAGTGGAAAAAAAAAAGAGTATTTCTTACATTCCTACTTGCGTTATTGCTTCTTATAGCTACAGACAATGCATTTGCTTGATGCTGAATATACAGTAGAGGGAGGGTTCAATCTGAGGTTGCCCCACCACTCCATCGTTCTCTGGTGTGATATTCATCTGTGTCAGCTGCTCTATCTTTTCCATACATTTCCAGATGATGCGGTATCACAAGCACATCTGTACATCGCCCGCCTTTCCTCTCCGACTCCATCTTGCTCTCCTTATTCTGTCCCCCTCTCTCTTTTTCGTTCCCCTCTGTTTTTCCTCACACCTTTACCTCTGTCTTCTCTTATCTTTCCTTCCATTTCCATACAGACACCCCCACACCTCAGTCTTCCTCCATCCCTTTCTCTCTCTCTCTGTCCCCTCTCCTCTCTCTCTTTCTCTCTCCGCTGTGTTCTGATGAATTGCCTTCCCCTCCCGGTGAACTCGACCGATAATCCTGGGGAAGCAGTAAAAGACCATCGATCAGCCTCGCAGACAGGCCCACAAGCCACAGCACAGGAACAACACGCTAACAACAAGCCTCTGCACTTGGTCCTCGGTGTATGTATAAATGTGCATGCATGCATGTTTTTTGTATACATGCAAGCGTGCACATACATGTGCAAACTTAATGCATTTATTAAGACACACCAGGTGGCATGCAGAGCGTTCCGCTTGAAGACAAAGGATTGTACCTTATTAGCATGTTTGCTAGCACAAATCCTCACTCATGCGTACCACATGCAGTAATGAGTTAAAGAGCGTTCTGTCATTGGTGGTTGTGTTTCATGTGCTATGTTTAGCGACATGTGTCACGAGCGTGCTTAGCATATACTTCCCTCTGTGCTCATCCTCTGTGCTTCCTCACGTGATCAACCCCCCGCTGTGAGTCATCCTCTCGGAATGTGTGCGCGTATGTGCTAACATGTACGTCTATGTCCACAAACAGCATATGTGTGTTGTGTGCGTGGGTGTGTGTGTGTTTGTCAATGTCTGCATGTTTGCCTCTTGAGTGCGCGTGTTTGTCAGCATGTGCACATAGTATTTATATATGTATGCAGCACACGCAGAGACCATAAATCATGTGGCATTCTCCAGGCCCATCCTGAAGGAGAAGGGTAGAGAATGCACATGATCTTGGGCAAAGCTTGATGGCTATGAAATTGACCAACTGATTGATTGAAACAATTAATTTTGTGCTATGCTTTTATGGCTGAGAAGCCAAGTGATCATTAGTTTGCAATAAGCAAGTGAAGACAGTCAGATTGTTTTATAATTTCCACTGAAACATAGCAAAGGACTACCTACTGCTCCAGGCTTAGGATAATGATAAGCTACTGGCTATTGGTTTAAGTTATATGACATGATATGATAGCTTGGCCTGTGCAAAGTCATGTATGAAGTCTATTCGTCTTCATCCTCCATTTTGCACACAAAAATAAGCCAGCTTGAGCGATTCAAGCACAAGGCAGCCAGTGGTCATTATTCTATCCCCTTAAATATGACAAATGGATGACTTCTTCTATTGAATCCCATTCTTTACATGCCATATTACAACGTGCTCCTGTTCGCCAGTGTGGAGGAGCTTGACCATAAAAAGCCCGTTGCTTGCAAAATAAATCTCCACTTTGACAACTGGTGAACTGCTTTTTATTGAGGAGACTCACCATTCATACTTTATCTCCCTTTTTATTTTGGAGCTGTTTGTGAGTTGTCCTTCAGTGCATTTCTCTTTGCTGCCTTTGTTCCTAATGTACTGGCAAGGCTGACTTCATTAAGCCCCGTATGCGGCAAACACATTTATGTCCTATTTTCATGTTTCCTATTTCATTTTGCTGTGATACACCACAGCATTCCCACCAAAGCGGAAAATAAAGCCCCTGTCAGGCTTGAAGCCATGTGCTCTTTGTGAACAAGATGACACCTTGTGGGGAAGCCGGGAACTGCAGCACCAGGTGAAACCTCACAAGTACAGAAGGTCGCCTGACGCGCCGTTCAGCGCAACTAATTCCCACCAGAGAACAAGCCTGGAGTTATCTGAAGATTTGAGAAAATGAAGGCCATGCAGAACAAACACAAGGCATGCACGTAGCCAAGAAACCTCAAAAGACACCTGCAACAGGTATCCGAAACATTTCACAAGCACAAGGAGGCGTTTCCGACCCTGATTCTTCTAATACTTGAGGCATGACTTAATGTGGGGGTGTGTATGAAGGTACGTTTGTCCCTGCGTGTTTTCCTGAGAGTGAAACGCCACCAAAGACATTGACAGATCACGGGGGAATGTTCAATTGCAGGTTGTTGCGTCCTGCTGTCATTGGGCTCATCTGTCACAGGGCAAGGCTAGCTGGGAGGCAGGAGGAGGAAGAAGTGAGGGGCGTCACTCCACCCATAGATGATGATCACACGAGAGCTCCTGCCAAGCAGGCTGCTGGCCCTGTCTTGCTCCTGTGGTCCTTTTGGAATTCTTCCCCTTCACCTTCAGCGCGAGAGCAATAATATTGCACTTTTGAAAGAACACACTGTAGACAGCGGCATGAAGCAGAGAGGGGTTTTCCCACTTGACTACACTACGGCTGTGTGTCTATATCTCTCTATCTTTTGGCCACAAAGCTGTGTTGACTGCACAGAATCTTTGTTGAGATTAATTTGGCAGCTCGAGGGATTATTTTGGCTGGATGATGAGACATTTCTCGCTACAAATGCCACACACAGATGCTCTGTTACAGAGGGATGAGTCAATACAGAGCCCTGCAGGAACATAGCTGATCCGACTTGCTTTCTCTCCCGCTCGCTCTCTGCTTGCAGGGAAAGTGCAAGTGGGACTCCAATAACCTTTCCCATATCTTTCCCACTCAAACTTTACTTCATCGGCCTTCCTTTGTCCTTTGTTTCTTCTTTCTATAAAATACAACTACTACTACTAATAATAAAATCTTTTCTTGTCACACTGGCACAGGGCTGCATTTTCACTTATGCTCCCCCTACAGTGAAGGACAGGAAGTGCCATTGTTGTTACATGAGAAGAGATACAAACAGGAAGGCCAATTACAGCCCCGCAGTCATCTATCTGTCAACCATTTGACAGGAACATAGCACAGCCAAATATATGGCTCTCCCATAAATCACAGCATCTCACTCTAACTAGCCTGTCTTGTGTGAGTAATTAGTAGTATCATGCAGAAGCATTTTGGCGTCCCGAAATACCATTAGATCATTTTACTTTTGATTTTCAGTCACTTTTCTCCAAAACCCACACACTCAAATAGCCAAATGTTCCTGAAAATTATATGCATAAAACTGATTTAGGAGGCACTCAGGAAATCGATCATGCAACAGAATCGTTTAATGTTTAAGGAAGGGCCTTATGATTTGTAGATGTTGAAACAGAGTTCATATTCCGCATTTAAAGATTAAAAAGAGGACCTTGTATTTTCATAGTGAGCCCTAACCGCCTCGTACCCCCTTGCAGCAGTCCCTCCCTGAGAGCTCCATTGCTTTTGCAGATGCTTTATGATGGGCAATTTAGCTTCAGCTGCTATCTGAGCCATCTCAGGAATGGACGCGCTTAGAATCAAGTGCAATAAAGCAGAGAGGGAAGTGAAGAAAGAAGAAGGGGGGGCAGAGAAAATAAAGAGAGACAACAAGCTCGTCTGGACAGCCCCTATGGACAAAAGGTTTGGGGGGTAGGGTCTCCTGTGGACACACACAAACACAAACATTGGTTTCCCAGGCACTTGGCTAGACAAGGAAGAGCCATACCTGTTTGTTTTCACAGGAGCCTCCAAACAAGGCCAAGCGTGTATGAGGGAATGTATGCTAAAGTCTTATACTGGATCTATACACGTCTCTCTTTCTATGTGTGGCGGTGTGTGTGTGTGTGTGTGCACGCATGTGTGAGGATGTGCACGCACGCGCGCGTGCATGTGTAACATTTGGTCCTCCACACTGGCTGGGCTTTGTTGAGTCTGCTGAGCCCCAGGAAATCTCCTGAGACGGGGAGACAGATTTACACCCTTCCCCCTGAGAGGGCTCTAAAGCCTGGGACCCGGCAGAGCAATGGAAGGGCCAAGAGCACCAAGTGAAGAGCAGGGTGATGAGACAGGGAGAGGAGAGGAAAGAAGGAAAGGATAAAGGGGAGGAAAGGATGAAATATGGCGCAGATTGGGGGGGGGGGTTGTGATATCGATGGAATGCAACATGGCTGCTATTTTGCTTGCTGCCCTTCGCCTCTACTCACAGACCTTCTCTCTCTCGCTCTCTCGTACCTCTTGCTCTCAATTTATCCCCCCTGCTCCTACACACAGACACACACGCATAGACACAAATGGACGAGGAGAGGCCATAAATCTGCCAGTGAGTGCTGCTGGGATAGAGACACCTAAGACAGGCCTATGCTGTGTTTGGAGAGAATGCAGATGTACCTGCCTCCAGCACATCATCCTCCGTCCCTCTTCCTCTCCCTCATTCATCCTCTTTTCCAACCTTTCATTTTTTCCTCTCGATCTCTCTCCAGAGTTTTCTGTCTCATGTTCTTAACCCCTTTCAACCTCCGCTCAGCTCATCTCTCCTCTGCCCTTCATCCCATACTCCCATTTCCCTTAGGTCTCACTTTAAGACGCGACGCTCTCGCACTTAGGGGGACAAAACGCTCCGACCAAAGTTATGCCATTGTTGCGCGGAGACAAGAGCGAGTCGTGGGACAGACAATGGGGTGAACAGAACGGGATACGGTGCTTACACTACAGGTGGCGCCTTGTGGGGGGAATGGTGGTAACAAATACAGGGCCTATGCAACCTGTTTGCTGCAATTTCTCTGTCTGAGAGCCAGTATCCATCATCCAGTGACAGGTCTAACTACCTGCTGAGTGATACCTGATGTCCTCAAATGAGGTACATTCACAGCTATACACCTCTACATGATATGTCTGGGATAAAGACTGGGACATCACAGAAGAAACCAAAAAAAAATCTGTTGAGTAGGTTTCGTGTTTGCTCATTATGTAAAATGGTGACGGCAGGTGTGGGTGTTGAGGGGATCTATAAAAGGCATCTTTGTTAGTCAGACAGCACATAATTATAATTATAGCTCGTGTTTCATCCCATCTGCACCAGCCTTGATGGCCTCCAGACAAAGCAGACCTTCCGAGCCGTGCACATGCCCCGCACATTCACGGCAAAGCTTTAGCACCTATGCCTTGACATTATCACATGGTCTCCCAGCAAAAACAAGGACTCAAACACAGGCGCACACGCGTAAACATACACTGTCCAAACAGATGTGGCCTGTGTGACCTGATTTACAGCGAAGTAAACGATTTAAGCCGCACATCTCACTCCAACACCTAAACACCTGACAGGCCTCTCATAAATAAGGTTGGCCAGAGACTCCCACATAATTTACACCTTGGCTATCTCCTAAGCTAACATGTAACAGGTCTCCACTCCATATTTCACCACCCGGAGCTCACCACTCACTGGAAAAGATGGACATGCAAAAGTGAGTCCAGAAGAAAGGGGGCAAAAGAACTTCAAAAGCTTACGAGCAAGGCTGGGATTTTAAGATGGGGTGTGGAGATTAAAGAACTCTGGATCTGAAGTCATGTGTGTTTGCATGTGTGTGTGTGTGTGTGTGTGGGGGTGTGTGTGTGTACGTGGGGAGGGGTGGTGGATTACGTGAATGACCCTGGCCTAGGGCGTAGCCTAGACTAGCCTAGCCACAGCCCAGCTCAGATCAAGGCCCACAGCCAGGAGTTCCACTTCTACATCTCCCATAAATCGTTCTGCCTTTTGTCTGTTCTCTCTTTCACTGGCTGAAACTTATCCTCTTCCATTAAGAGTGATGGATCAGCAGCTCTCCAGGCATAAGAGACTCTGAGGTTACAGGCCCTTGCAGAGATTGCACTTTAAATGTGAAATAAATATACACACAGGTGTACACGCATGTCCCTTCACACCAAACAGGAAACATGAGACATAAACAGCTTTTCAGGGGATGAACTTAAAAATGTTTTATGAAATACAGCAATATCGCAGCTTATATACATTTAAATTGGTCATAATTTGAAGCACAGGACAGTGGAGTGTATCTTTTCAATATTTTTTGCTGCAGCCTAATGGATTTTAATTGTCAGGTTGCTCCCTTCAATTTGACAGCATCTGTGCTCCCTCTGGTGGCTGCTTCCTGACATGATCACTCAAAAATGTTTACTCCTGAGTATCAGACTTTCCATAATTGTATGTTCAAAAGTACAAGATCACTTACCTTCTGTACCAGTCACATATTTTATATAACACTATCAATTAAAGTAACCAGAGGAGGCAAATAAGGTGTTTATGTTGATTTAGCATGCATCTAAATCGTAGGCTAATGTTAAAATAATCTAATTTTACCAGAATACAGAGAGGGAATTTTTTTTTTCCAGCCAAAGAACTTGGCTGCAGGTATGTGACTGTTTTTCCCACAGCATGAGAGCGAGAGATGATAGTTTGGCAAGAGATATCACAAAGCTTCTCCACATGTTACAACAACGACCTCACTGCAGCAGCTGTGTGGTGCGTCTCTTGGTGGGTGTGTTTGCTTAAAAACACGTGAACTGTGCTTTTCCGACACTCTCAAGTTATAAAATGAGCTGAACATATAAATAGCTTTAACATAACTGTGGATTATTTCTCTAACTGTCGAAATCCTAATTATGAGTAAACTATTCTGCCATGAAGACAGTGTAGATTGACCTAAACTGTGGTTTTGTTTTGTGTCCATATTACTGCAAACGAAGGCAAATCAGGTAAACCCAATTAAAATGCTGTGATCCCAAAGTGCACAGGAGGTATAGAAAGTAGAAACAAATAAATATAACTGTTAGAAAACTGTGTTTTGTTGCACCAGGTTGCAGCTGCAGGCCTGCTGTGGTATGTTGCCCTCAGGTGGCGAGAGTGGGGCACAGCAGCAGTGAATATGAAGTCCATCAGGTGGCTGAGAGATTCACTACTAAGGCTTTCATCTGCTCGCTTGTATAGTGCCCCATTTGTGTGCGAATGAATCGTGTTTTTGATTTAGATTGTGTATGTGTGTACATGCGTGTGCGCGCCAAGTATAAGGGAAGCCTGCGTTGTGCGCACGCGCAGTCAACGGCTGAGAAGTGGCCTTTGTCTCGGAATGTCGGTCTCACGCGCCTGCGCGTTGCTTCGCCGGACAGCGGAGGCACATAAAGCCTGGTAAATTGCACCAGGGCAATAAAATGGCAATAAAATGACAACAACAGTGCATTAATCCATCACCAGGGAGCGCTGAAGGTACTGTAAAGAGCTCTGGCTGGAGTCGGGAATGATTTCTAGGTTTATCAGCTCAGCGGCTGCAGCGCTCATTCGGCTTGCCAGGGGGCAGTGAGGAGTTGGGAAGAGCTGAGAGCTTCCCTCCCAGCGGCCTGCTCTCATAATAATATCAGGCAGGTAGGATTCTGTAATAAAAAAAATATGCAGCTACGTTATATTGAATGGCACAGCTTGTTTTAATTAAAGCCAGTATTAATGAAATGGAGCTTTGAACTAGCAGGGGACTGATAGAAATCCTCCTCTCCCTATCCTATGTACTCGGAGCAGTACTTTCCATGATATGTTCTCACAAGAAGGCAGAGCTTCACTTTTCATCGGTGCAGCCCCTCCAGCATGCAGCCTCCCCGTCAGCTCCCTGTGGCTCCTGGAGAAAGAGAGTTTTATTTAGGGGCACCTGGATTTATGTTGAGGAACCAGAAGCAGCAGGTGATGGAAACTGCTGGCCCGGTAGGCTGGCTGCAGCCATGGGTTTCTGGCAAGGTAGTAAGTGGGCCCTGTGGGTCACACTGTCATTTCCTGTTTCTGTACCCCTTTGCTTTCTTTTTTACCGTCTTTCTATCACAGCCTGCCTTCATCTACTGCCACTACCTTCCTGCCAGAATCACTTCCTCCAATAGGAAACAGATGAGTAGCTCAGAGTCGGAGGTGGCCGTGATTTGCCCTCCCCATAATCAAGGCAACACATCTGACATACGTTTTCACATAGCGGAGGCCAAAATGTGCCCTTAAAGATGTCATTTTGAAGTAAAACAGCTTTGCTAACTACAATTATTAATGGCTATCTGCTTCAGTCTCTGAAAATCTACCCGAAAGTATTTTTAGAACAAGATCGTTAATGTTGCCTAAAGGATAATCCTATTGCTCTTCAGGTTTTAGCTTGGGTATCTAAGCAATGTCTTACAATAAGTGTTTGATTATGCGCCTCGCTTTATCTCTTCGCTGGCGAGACGACAAATTTCCAAACACGCAAAATAACCTTTGAGAGAGAGCCTAAACTTTTAGAGCTCCTCTCGCCAGATGAAAACAGCACCCGGCAGCTATTCCACAGGAACAGCATTCTAAACCGAACCAGGTGTGTACATGCCACAGCGGAGAGGTCAAAAGTGGAAACACATGATCCACTCTTTCTTCTTCTTCCTGCTCTTCTTCCTCTAATAACCGCTGCCTGGTTAAAAAGAAAATAGCCGTGTGCTAAAACGGGCCATTAAATCTCACAAAAATGCTTATGTAATGTGTAGTCCAGTGTGTGGTGAACAGATTTCAATACAGGTAACACAAGTGCAGTGAAATTAGAGGGGGGGGGGGGGGGGGGGGGGGGGTGGCGTCACAGAAAGAACTGGACAAAAAAGTAAAGTGGTAGACAGACAGTAGAGGGCAGGGGGGATAGAAGTAGGAGGTGTCTGTGTTGTGGAAAGACATCTGTTTGGTCTGCTCTGCTTCCCAGATTCTCTCAAATCTAGTGGACCCCCCATTGCACTGCCGTGCCTAAGTTTATTTCTGGCCAGCAGTTGAAATGAAGGACTGAATGTTTAGACATGAGCTGTTTGGATAAATTGGCCCCTATGTGTTACAGATCCTGTAAGTAAAGCCATGTATCAGTGCGCCCTCAGAAGTCCGACATCTAAGACACATTATATTTCACCAAGATTCCACCATGAATCAGTGCGCAGGCCATCCACCTCTACTTCACTAAGTTTTATTACAAATGTGTTTACTGCTAATCAGTGTAATGGACTAGACTCTGAGCACTTGAATGTGTGTTTAACTTATATATTGTGAGAGCCCTGGGAGATGACAGGGCCCTTACAAGGCTGGTGGTTGTAATATTGAATTATAAAACCTGTTCAAGAACCTGTCAAGAACCCCTTTACCCTACGTTGGAGTAACATCTATGCTTTCTTTTATGTGCTAGATTTGTTATGCAACTTGGCTTTATAAAGTATTTATCAAGGTTTTATAAGACACTAAAATTCTAATCAGTTCGGGAGCCACCTCCTGCAGCAGAGCAGCGTATGTTGTTGAAAGCTCTCTATTCTGGGGCCTAGGCAAGCCGTGCAGTATTTTAACTTCTGACAGAACTATTCCTTGTGGATCAGTTAATATGAACCTCCATATCTCCTGTTGAAATAAATACCACTATAGAAAATCCGAGGGATTTCATGGCCTCTCTGAACTCTAATCCTTGATGGAAATAGAACGGACCGAAACTTCATGTTCATTTGGCACCCTTTGATTAAAACGTAAGATGTGTGGAGTGCTCCATTGGACAGATGTGATTTTTTCCTCCTCTGACAAAATGAGCCCGCCGCAGCTGGACTTTTCTCACTTGGTTATAAACCTTGCATATTGTACCTCAAGCGTATAATACTTCACATTCATATACAGTGTAACATTACATAGTTTATGGCTCTGTATTATGTCGAGGCCGGGTATGCCTGGGAGCAGAGGCAGGAGAATGCTGTGGTCAGACGCGGGTCAAAGACTGTCAGGGCTCACGGCTGGCAGAAAGCCAGCCTCTGTACGTGTCTGCTCTGAATGTTAATGGATTAACGCTCGCCACACATACGGCTAGGGCCGGGAAATTCAAGATGACTTTTAACGTGAAAGGCCGCCAATAAGTCGCCATCATAAATTCAGGGACACAGGCTGTCTGTACCCGCGCGGCAGGCAGGCATGTTTCCTCCGGGAGGCCAGGGCTGAGGGACTGTGTGATGGAGAATGGGGGAGCAGGTGGGCTCTGCGTTGGTTGACCTTGCATCTGAAGCCTATGATCAGAGCGTGCCGGCAGCTGTGGCCTTGCTCAGTAACACCCAAGGTATCATGTAGAGCAGGTACGCCGGTGCAGTTTTCCGGCTACGTTCAGTCATTTCGTGTTTGTGTTTTTTTTTTTGTTTTAAACTCTGCTGATTTGCATGTTCCGCCACAAGAGGAGAGAAGCTCATTCTTCTTTCATCATTTTTCTCTTAATTGCTTTAAGCGAGTAACTTAGGCTTGTCTAATGTGAATTTCCACATGGCAAAGAGGGCTGCTGTTGTAGCGCTCAGACACTGTGCAGCGACAGCCCCAATCACTATGTGTAATTTAGCAGCAGGGGACAATCTGCTAATCTTGTTGGAGAGCCTGTACTCCCAATTTAAAATCAATAAAGATGCATTGGTTTTTTTAGGACCTCCACTTGAGCTGGTTTGTAAATAAGAGCTCGGTTCGGAGAACACTGTCGCTGTGTGACTCTGTGGGGGGTCATTTAAAATCCACTTATGGATTCACAGCAGATCTCTCTGCAAAGTTTCACGCACATTTTGACACAACACAATTTCTCCTAATCATTTTGCTGTTGCACTGCGAGCGATTAGGTATAATTATGTCAGGGGATGATTTCTCGCCATTCGTTGTGGAAGTGACTTACAAGCAATCATTAGCAGCAGCATGGTTTCAAATAGTTAGAAGAAAAACAAGTGACACATGCCTGAACAAAAGAAAGTTATGGTGTTGGAATTTGTAATCCAATTATCTTATTCTAGTGAATAAAACACCATGCTGTGGTTTCCTATGATTTTCTGTCTCCAACCACAGAGGACTTTACTTAATGCCTTCAATCTTTTTTGCTCTCTCTCTTCTTCTGCAAATTAATTTATGGTCTAATTACAGGACAAGCCTCCAGATATGAAGGAACACAAATCACTGGTCCTTACCACATGGCAGAAAAACGGCACAGGATAATTGAAAATCTAGAAGTGGATCAATATTTAGAAGCCCAAGGTTACACGAAGTATGACACTACTATTAACATGGAAATATGATGCATTACATCCACAGGCAAATTGGCTTCTGTTATTTGACGATGAATGAGCACTGAGTGGTGAGCTTAGTGGAGGCTCCTTAATAACAAAGATGCCTCTTTCTATCTTTAAATTAGAGGTTAACTGCTGCTTCCTGCGCCCATATCAAAAAAAAAAAGTACGGTTCCGGTCTCCTGTGTGTACTTGCGACCATGTGTGCACACTTACACGCATTAATGCCGTTGGTCACTGGTATCTGGAGCAAATCTCGAGGTCTCCTTTATGGCACAATGTACCATGAAAGCTTAAAGCCCAACCGTGTCACAGACTACTTCTTGGCCCACCCCACCCTCCTCTTGCATTTACCTCTGGCCTGTTAAAAATGATATCAGCTCATGGAGGGCAAGCATTAGCATTTGCATTTTATTGGAAGCACGGAGATTTAGAGCAGAGGATATATCAGCTCTGAGCAGACAGAATTAGTTAACAATGCATTACCTGCCTTTTATGGCAGCTATAACTCTTTCCCCCTGGTGGGGCGAGGAGATGAAGGGAAGAGTGTGGGATGGGGGGGGGGGGGGGGGGGGGGGGGGCGGCGAAGGGGAAACACAGCCAGCAGAAGGTTGGTGGTAAGAGCTGTGGCGCAGTAGTCGAGCTGGTGGTGGTGGTGGTGGTGGTGGTGAGGGGGGAGGATTCAGAATGGAGAAGCTTTGTCCGTGGTGCTTTACTGCACATTAAGTGTGATAGCCGCCCCAAATTAGAGCGTCACCTTCATACAGATCGGCGCACTGTGCTGAGACATGACGAGCCGGTCGCCACTGTAGACATTTTTATCTGATCGCAACGAGGAAACGGAGACACAGCTGCTGGGCAGCTGTGCTCACATGATCGCAGCACAAGAAAGGCCACATCAAATTACACAGGCCTCTGCGATGCCCGTGGCTTAAAAGCGCTTTTTCGCAATTTTTCACAGTTTCTGAGAGACTAACTGAGTAACGTGGATCGTTTTTCTTTCTTCCGCGTGTAAGGCGGTAGTGAATTGCGCCGTGCGCTTGTGTTGTCTGTGCGAGCACACGTTTATTTGTTTGTTGCTTTTAGTGGTATCCTTGAACAGGCTGTAACTCTGATGAGGCCCGCCGCAGCAGTCCCTGCGCTCGCCACAGCTGCACAGTAGCTCCCCCGACACTCATTTGGTGTAATGTGCTGCAAAGACGACCCACCTCTGCTGTTGGCAATGCCCTGTGGATCTCATTTGCACTAGAAATTGCTCATATGAGGCAGTATGTTTGTGCAGGGGAGGCTGTTAGGAATAAATAAATAATAAATAAATTCAAGCAATATATATATATATATATATGTATATGTATAATATGTATAAATACATACACGTTATGCGGATTTAGATTTTTTGTTTAATTGTTCCTAAACTGTTTTTGTGTGTGTGTCTGTGTCTTGTTCTGCATCCTGCTCAGGGTGGCTGCTGACATCAAGGAGTGTCACCGATATGTTACCCCAACAGAAAAGAACAACTGATAAAAAATCTGGGATTCATGAATTCAAAATATAAAGAAAACTTATAAAGAAAAAATAGTTTCCAGCGTCCATCAAACCAGATGTTTTGCTACAGTGAGGCTTTATTCTGTTGCTGTTGAACACGTACCTGAACTGCCTGTACATCTGTATTTGCCACACGCCACTGGCAGATCTCCCGCGAGTGCCGGTGGTTTTCCCGACCAAACCCCCTGGTTCGGGTTTTTCAGCAGACAGCTCCAGGCTCCATAAAACAGCCTGCTGCTCTCTCCCTTTGCCCAGCTTAATGGTCCCCAGGGCTGGATATTTACTAGTGACCTTTGCATTCCATTTGGAGAGTAAAAGCCTTTTTTTTTTGCGAGGAAAATTCCATCGCTTTAGACGTAGCCGAGCACCACTGTGTGTGTGTGAGTGTGTGTGTGTGTGCATGTCAAAGGGAGTCGTTGTAAAAGGCAGCAAGAGAAAGAACAAAAAAAAGGTCGGCGAGAGAAGACTCAGCCTTCGCTGCAGTTTATGAGTGACTATGCAGTTGTTTAGACACACTATTCTTAAATGACATTTTAATCATAATAAACAAATCATATTTCCTGTCATAGTGGTCAGATTCAGACCAACTGTGGTCCGTTCACACATTTTGGAGTCCAGATTTTAAATTATAAAAGTAAATGAAAAAAAAAAATGAAATCTGCTACAGAATTGCATGCTCTGTGTGTTGAGTTTGTCATTAAAATCATGGCGTTTACACTCAGTCATTTTTATGACTGCACCATTACATCAAATTGAAGCGAGTTGCCTCAGTAGCCTACGGGTTTAAGGCACCAGCCATGTATGAACCATAATGATCCCATTCACATGTGACCTTTGTTGCATATCGCTCTCTCCCTCTCTCCATTATTTTCTATCTTTATCTTTTTACTGTAAATGCCAAAAGATAAAAATTTATTTTAGACATGGTTCCTCTTTATTTTATATATATATATATATATAAAATTCAACCTGACATACTGTATCTGTTTGTGCCTCTAGAATCTCCAAAACTAAATCTGAGAGATCACTCCACAGCATGAGTTCAGCAGCTGAGAAACATGTGACGTCAAAAAAACACAACATGACTCGCTGCCCTTAAAAAAGAAGCATAAGAATTCATAAACACCAATTTATGAGTTGGTGTAATAAGCAGCTTTAGGGGCTGAGATGGCTGAGAATGACTAGCATGAAAATGGAGGAAGGACCTTTGTATTTGGATTGTTTAACAGCGCCATCTGCTGGGCAAGAGCAGCTGGTGCGGCTGATTAAAAACTGGTCTCATTTTGACAAAGGGCTGAGATTAAACAAACCACCTCATAACACGACGCAGAGCTTTTTAAAATTTGCCCAGGACAGATACATTTCGTCCCCGACTTCAATAAAGGAAAATACCCTAGTTTCAAATTAAGATTTAGCGTAGCACGTGTTCCCTCCTAAACAATTCTCATTGTTGGAAATAGGATTTTAAATTATTCCATTTATACACCTTTTTTTTTAAAAAAAAATAAAAAATAATAATAGAAAGACACCACCTTTAACATTGAAAATGTTTATTAAAGGGTGCTACTGTACACATATTTGTAACATTTCATTCACACAAGAAATAGTCTACTTTTTAAAAATCCTGCACTGGCAAAAAGTGGGGGACAAAATGTTTTCAATGAAAGGAAGGGACACCAAAAACAAAAATCTATGCAATATCAAGGGACATCTTCAGCCATGATGCAGGATAAAAGGAAAAAAAAAAAAAAAAAAAGAGAGAGAAAGGAAAAAAAAAAGAAAAACAGGTCTCTAAACATTTGGTCCCGAGAGTCCATGCTGGAGCACAACTAACTACAAAAACTGCATCCATCCCGTGTTAACTGTGGCTCACCAGGTATCGGAAAGGGTCAGGGTTTTTTTTATTATTATTTTGTTAGTTTTTTTTTTTTTTTTTTCTTTCAAATGGCAGCGAAAAATGACTCATGACGATAAAACCCAGAATGACAAACCCAATCGGAAACTGGTTTTGAATAAATACAACCATGATACCAAGAATTAACACTCGGGCCGGAAAGTGTATTTTACCGTTCATCACTGTTACAGTCAACGTTACACTTAGAAAGATCGAAAACCATTAGATCTGCATCACTCACACCGGGTACAGTCAAGAAAGTTCACATCTTTTAACCACAAGGTGGCAGACTCTAGTGACTGGTGCGAATGCTGGTTTAATTTTTGTTTGGACATAATGAAGATTGTCTAGACTGCGAAAAAAAAGCCAAAGGAAAAATTAAAATGAAAATAAAAAAAAGGTAATTAAAAAAAGAAAGGTAGAAAGCTGAGCAAGATTTTTTTTTTTAAATTATTGTCCTTTTCTTAAAATGCTGATAGTGTAAAGAAATTTAAAAACACCACACAAATGCTCATACTTAAAACTCGGAATTAAGACATTAAAATTACAATTTAAAAAGAAACAAAAAGCACAAGGAGATCTCTACGTTGTGAAGACATGATTGGCTTTTGTCCTCTGTACGAGTAGTTATACTGTAGCAGACAGGACAAGCTGTAAAATCTACAAGATTAAAAAAAAAAAAAAGTTTGGGGGGGAATAAAAAGGACGTGATTATGTGGTCAGGAAAAAAAGTGGTGGTGGGTGCCTCCTGAATATCAATTTTATGGTCTAATCCTCAGTGGGCTCTTCAAGAAAAGAGACGCACCAACTATAATGACCTTCGCGTCGTCGAGCGCTAACGCAGCTCGATGGTACAGCTCTGCCTCTCGACGCGCTTGGAGATGCATCAGGTAACTACCAGTGCTCGTGGATGCAAATACCTTATCGACATAACCATGATCCTGTAAGCACTAAAACATGTGTTAAGACAATAAAAAGAATGTAAAGAACAAAAAGACTGAACAGTAGAAACCCTCTCCAGTAGGATGTCACCCACGTTTATTACAGCTTCCCCCTCCTGATGGATGGATCTTTTTCAGCAGTCTGGGACCTTGTGCTCCAATGGGGCATGTACGGAGATAACACAACCGTGTCCGTCATCTTTGCGTCATTGCCGGACGCGGGAAATGTGAAGAGTGGGAGTTTTGGGTGTGAAAAATGTCTGAAGGTTTGTCCCTGCAGCGGAGGAGGTCCCGTTTCCTCCCGAGGCTAATGCCCTCATGCGCTGACAGCGTCCTTCTCCTTCTTGTCGCCGTCTTCGTGCCAGGTGAGACGTTCCTCGTAGAAAGCTATGACGATCTGTGGGCACTTATGATTGGCCTCCTTGGCAAGCACGAGATCAGCCTCATCGGAGTCTTTCCTGCAGGAGACGAAGCCGGGTTTAAAATCACCTCTAAAGCTAGCGATTTCCATGAACGCACCTTTTCAAAACACAATCGTGTTGGGAACTGTTACAAAGGATGGTTATTACTGTTTTGATTGTATTTTCAATTTAGTTTTATTTGTATAGCGTCAATAACGATACAAATTGTCTCGAGATGCTTCCCTGAAACCTCCAGAGCAAACCTGAAGGTGACGTGGACGTAGAGCCTCATCTCAAATGAGCAAAAGCCTATTACCGTTTTAACCGATGCTTAATTTAGTCATGCAGAGACTCTTAAAATTGCCTTGGCATTTGAATGTAGTTTAATAATCCTCAGATAAAACTTAAGATCTGCTTTGAGTGGATGTTTTTCCAAGTTACTATTAGCAGGAGAATAAGTTAAAACCAAATATTTTACAACACTGAAGCAATAGCCAGTGAATATCCTTAAAATCAATTCCCATCTATACATTTTCCTAGACTTCCCCACATTAATTTATTTAAATAAGTGACAGCTACGGTACAACCATTAGCTCGGTTTAACCCTGGGATGGGATATTAGACATATCCATCCGGATAATATGTAATAACATCAAATTTTATGGTGTGGGTTACTGTTTGTGTGCGACTGGACAGCTAGGCTGTTAGCGCAGTTAATGGGTAATTTGCTGGTATTCAGTACGACACACTAAGAGCCGTCGTTTCCAAGAATCACGCCGTTACAACTTGCATGCAACAGTAGAACAGACTGCAGACATTCTCGCCAACCAAAGGTCAATAACCAGGAACCAGAGAAGCACCAATGCCACAGCAGACATATGAATAGTAAGCACCTTATTAAAAACCAATGGAGGACATTTATGGGCCGTTCCTGGTGTTCATTACAAAAGAAAAAAATAATAAGCATGAAAGTTTTCACTCATCATACTCAGACTGGTGCTCTGTAAGGCCTGTCTGCAGTTTTGACCAACAAGGTATAATTTAAGCTTATTACTAATTTCTGCACCAGACCACATGCATTGTGACTTAATACTAAAGATACCCTCATTTTAGCTTGTTTATTTGGACAGTAAAGTAAACATGTAACCATTTTAAAATCTTAAGATCCACATAAATAAAACCTACCACTTCATCAGAAACATTAGATCTCCGCAAGAATCAGTTGCTCCGATGATCTTCTCTGGCTCGAGTCCTCTCTCGAAGCCGCGAGCAACTAGAATTTCCTCCTAAAAGAAACACAAAATAAATAAATACTTCTGTGTAGTACATCAGGGTGTCCTGAAACTCCTATCGGGGTAAGCTAAACATGAAAGTTATAGCCGCACATACAACCCTGAATTTTTAAACTGTAAACTATTTTTTCAAATACTGAAGAACATTAAGGAATTTTTTATTTATATTTTTTTTTGAAAAGGCGTGCATTTACACCATGTAGCTACAGTTCTACCAAAAAAAATGATATCCACACAGAAATATAACCGGGCTTCTCTTGGGAAACTCTCCACTTTAGGACAAATCCGCTGATTTAATGTTGGTTACCTGTGCGCCAAATAAAACTGGCAGCGACTGAAAAGTGCATCAGGAGCCCCTTTCACAACAGGCCTGTTGCCCTTTTATTCTGCTACGCTGTTTGTTTGAGAAGTGCGGAAAGAAGGGTGGGGGCATTGTTACACTATAAGCTGGCAGTAGCTGTTGCCACAAATCCAAGGGGCTGCATTGAAACTACACGAATGGGCCTTAACCAATAAACCTAAATAATGTAGATTCAATGTTACGTTCCAAAAGCAACCTTTTGAAAATAATGCTTGGAGTTACCCATGGATACGGTAAGGTTTAAAACTATTCTTCTTATTGATTTCATTAATTAAACATTAACAATTGAAGAAAAAAAAACTTAGCTGCAGCTAATCCACATCTATATGAAAAGGTAGAGCACAGTTATGGTGCAAGTCACATTAGATACTGGCGCCCATCAACTTAAACAGTGGAGTTACTCTCGCATGTAAAATGGTCAAGATCAGCAATAAATCCTGCCATACTTGCCTCCTTTTTCTTTTTGGGCTTACTTCCACCCTCCTCCTCATCGTCCGAGCTTCTCTTCTTCGAGCTACTGGAATCTTTGGAGCGTCCCATGGAGCTTGAGCTTGATTTGCTGGGCCCGCTGCTGGGTGTAGTAGCGCTCGCGCTACCACTTTTCTTGTAGGTCTTCATGAATTCTGAAATGAGCTCAGGACAGTCCAGATTCTTCTCTGGCTCCCACGTGTTGTGCTTACTGAGGAAGATGACAGTGTAGAGTCAGCAGCATTAACACCATTTACATTACCATATCATGCTTGAAGTCATGTTCAAAAACGTAACAGGGCATCTTAAGTGTTCTCCGCCAGGTTTTCACCGACATTGAATTGTTTAGACGTCAGTCAAATAGGTCACGGTTTAAAAAGAAAAACAACAACAAAAAAAAAACAATGGCTGAATGAGATGACTTCCTTTCTTGCACGTTGAAGAAATACGCTATATTCTGTCAGATGCTTACTCTGGATACATTAGGATGAGGATATATTCTGGATTATTTGGGGCCCTTTTTTTATTTTATTAACTACATTAAGGGTGAGAGCAGATGACGTAAACGTACGATCTCAGTGTAATGGTTTGTATGGTGCCTTTACTCTTTCATTCTTCCGACAGTAATTTCATGATCTGGCACACACATATCCACGCATGCGTTTATTTTATACATTATAGTTGTTTTTGGTTCATTTATTTTATTTATTTATTTATTTTTGAGGGGTGGGGGCGTGGGATGTTTCTCCTCGTTGCTGGATAATGTTGGGGAAAACTGCATGATTTAGCAATGATATACATCCCAATGACCACTAATGGCACACAGGCCACGTTATTTCTGAAACCTCCAATACACTCAAAGATGAAAAGGGGAATATTGTTGGTGACATTAGATGTGGGATCACACACAGATCAGTGCTGATGATGCATCTGGAGTGAACGGGCAGTTACTACTTACTCTGAGTATCCTTTCCACTTCAGGAAGAACTCAACCCGGCCTTTATTCACCCTCCTGTCCAGCACCTTTTCCACAACATATTCTTCCTCATCAGAGGATGAGGCCTCCTCGTCGCGAGACTTTTTGCCCATAGCAAAGTTTGCTGCTTAACACGACGCGGTTGCACGTCCCTGTCCAAAAAGGAAAGGGTAGAAGCCAGTGTTAAGGAAAATAGCTCTTCCCAAATTTTGAGCCGATAAATTTCATGCATGTGTCTAAATAAAGTTAACCCCAATGCAGATACAAGGCACTGGTCGGTACGTTAACTCGACTAGCTAGGTGGCTATCGTACACCAAGACCATCACTGTTTATTAAATACACAGCAGGTACGAGAAACCGATTTTATGCAAAAAGGCGTATTAAACGCATCTCACCCTCTGAAGACTAAGGCAACACGGCCAGAAAACGTACACATGGATGCGGTGCTGCGCTCAGCTACTAGCTGACCAAGGCGCATCGACTGCAAACCTGCTAACACAGGTAGCCTTGAAAGCTAACGCCTCACGGAGCCGCACAACTTGACACAAAACCACTGATCAAAACTTCCTGCGACACGGAGCATGGTGATATATAAACAGCAGCTCACCCTCTGGATGTCTGGGCCGTCGGTTCTGTCTCGTCAACAGCAGCGATCACCCCCGGTCTTTTGTGACCACCACCACTACCACCAGCAGCAGCAGCAGCAGCAGCCTGTGAGGTTAATGTTGGAGCTACGTTAGCATGTAGCTAGATGACAAAAAGGTGCCGTATGAGCTGCGTAAAAAAGAAAAAGGAAAGGGGAAAAAAAGCGCGCGTTAAATGCGCGCACAAAGGATGTACCCGCCCCTCGGTCAGCTGATGACCTACATATCGGGTTAGAAATACGGTTTAACCACGACTTCGTTTACAGATGTTTATTTTTTTTTTGTAATACGTGTGCGTACATGTATAATGTCTCTATATAATATAAATATATATGCGTTTTATTATATTGCGTGTTTTCTGGGAGCCATGTCGTTACCGATAAACCACTGAGCGGCTCTGTCTACCAACACTAACATAAAAAAAATAAAAAATATTGAGTGTTTTGTGTATTTTGTCCAATTTGTGGTGGTTTCCCTGTCGGGACAAATTCTCAGGATATTCATCCATAATATCCGTAACCATTTTCTTTTTTTTTTTTCTTTTTTTTAAGCAATGCAAGTGTGCGTACAGGTGATTGGACGCCAAGTAGTGATTGATTGACTCTAGTCCAATCAGAGTCCAATTACGGCTGACGACAGACTGCAGCGGGAAGTGTTGACCAATTGCTGCTCGAGAGAGGCGTATCCTTCGCTATTTATTCTACAGTGGGAGCCCAGGGTCGCTTGTCTGACGCAGATCACATTTCTCCAGTCGGAACACAAGGAGTCTTCAAGGATATACCTGCAAACATGTCGAAAGACGTGAGTATTAACCAGTGTATGCTTTTGTCTCGTTTTCGGCTCGCATTATGTTTGAAGTATTCGCTACTCGAAGCTGCTGGAGCAACACTCGTCTGACTGCGTTTTTGTCGCAGCTGCAGTGGCTTCCTATTATAAGGCCGCCATCTTATGGCAGCTGGGCCTCGTGGCCTTTTGTCCAGGCGGTTAGCTGGTTATGAAATACAGGAGTTTCATGCAACGTTTGTTGTCCGCGATCATGTAGAGTAAGCACATATATCTTATTAGCATGTAATCTTGGTGTGCAATTGCACCTAGCTAGCTACCGGCCGCAGCTATTACATCCGATCTGATCAGACTTATCGCTTTAATGGCGGCGATGTCACCCTCCTCCACCCTGTCCTGATTTTTAATGTGGCGTAGAGAGGGATTATTAAAGGATCAACGCAGCGATGTTGATGGAGCGATTTGCTGTGGACGCTGCAGTTGTTTATTTAGAAACGCTACATTGTTTTTGTTTCGAGTATTGCCGTAAATGCCCGGATGCTAAATTCTTTGTCTATTGTGCAGGTCCCACGTGAGCCGGAGCAGCTCCGCAAGCTGTTCATTGGGGGGTTGAGCTTCGAGACCACAGATGAAAGCCTCCGGGCTCATTTTGAACAATGGGGGAGCCTTACAGACTGCGTGGTAAGTAGGCTTCATGCATATGTAAGGTTTTAGGAATATCACATTTTTTTTCTGTGCGTTTTGTGTGTTTAAAAGGCAAGAGCTGAGAATAATAAAACCATCTGTCTTCAGGTCATGCGGGACCCCAACAGCAAGAGGTCCAGAGGTTTTGGCTTTGTAACATACTCGTCAGTACAGGAAGTTGATGCTGCCATGGCTGCTCGCCCCCATAAGGTGGATGGGAGAGTGGTCGAGCCCAAACGAGCCGTCTCCAGGGAGGTATGTTGAAATTGCGGAGTCTGTGATTTGCAACTGCACCTGGGATTTGTGATTAGTTACAATAACAACAATTGTCTTTAATCACAGGACTCAAACAGACCAGGTGCCCACGTAACAGTGAAAAAGATCTTCGTAGGAGGCATCAAGGAGGACACAGAGGAGTCACACCTGCGGGACTACTTTCAGCAGTTTGGCAAAGTGGAGGTTATCGATATCATGACCGATCGTACCTCTGGAAAGAAGAGGGGCTTCGCTTTCGTCACATTTGATGATCACGATTCAGTCGACAGGATTGTCAGTAAGTGCGGACGTCAATGGTTCCTTGTCCTTTGCAGCCAGATTAAGAATCTTCATTGTCCAGAGTGTTAAATGCATTTGCCCTTTTCCCTACAGTCCAGAAGTACCACACAATCAACTGTCACAACTGTGAAGTGAGGAAGGCCCTCACAAAGCAGGAGATGCAGAGTGCAGGTATGAGAGGTAGGCACATTTCATGGATACAAAATGTGCAACATAAGCATTTTATGTTGGCACATTAAACTCCATTTCTAGAGTTAATGCTCTGTGCGCGACGTCTTTGCAGGTCGCAGCGGCGGTGGAAGGCCATACGATTACGACAGAGGCTTCAACCAAGGTGGCAGGGGCAGATACGGAGACGGCCCGTACAACTGCAATGGTGGTGATGGTGGTAAGTAGTACGTTTTGTCAGGCTTTTATTTCTGTTTAAATTTGTGTACACGTGGAACTCAGTTTCTTTTCGTTGTAGGCTATGGAGGTGGCCCAGGCGGACCCGGCGGATATAATAATGGCGGTAACCGTGGTTATAACCAAGGTTACAACCAGGGTGGTGGAGGTGGCGGCGGAGGCTATGGTGGAAACTGCTACGACAACAACGGATATGGTAAGGGTTTCAGCCGAGCTTTAAAATGTCCTGTGTGCTCTGGAGGAGATGAACAAAGTTGGGCAAATTGTCAATTGCAGGCAACTGTGGTGGAGGTGGCGGCGGAGGTGGCAACAGCTACAATAACATGGGACACTACGACCCTCAGGCCTCTAACTTTGGCCCGATGAAGAACAACTTTGGCGGCGGAGGTGGCGGTGGCAGGAACTTTGGTAAGGCTCTTAAAATGGAAACGCCAGATTAAAGTATTTAAAATTCCCCTCTGTGTTAATCAGGTAATTGTTATTGCGCGCAGGTGGCTACGGCGGTGGCTCAAACAATGGTGGCTATGGCCGTCCGGGACGATTTTAAGACGTGAAGCGGTAAGACCTCAAAGGCATGCCTGGAATGTTAATTTTGTATTGCAAAACCAGAGTTTGTCGTTGCAGGGAAACATTAAGTGCAGATTAATTGACTCTGGATGTCAGGCCATTAAAAAGTCAGTGCACAGTTAACAATGTTGTTCCATATTGTTCAACAGGACTGAGTACTTAGGAGAGGAGAGCAAGGAGAGGGGAGCAAGCGAAGTGACAGGGCAGCTGCAGGTTTACCTCCTAAATCTGCTCAGCCAAACAGTTGTGGCAGGTTACAGCTGCTTCAAGAAGAGATGTACAGTAGATGAATCATGGAGGGCCTTCATTTAATCGTTTTGTTTTTGTGTTTTATTATTTTTATCACATGTGTTTCTGGAAAGCAAGCATTCCAATGAGGTTTTATGTAGACCTTAAGATCTGGTTTTTATTTGTAACTGCATCAAATGAAGCTCAAATAAACCATCTTTCAGTTTTTTAAAGTCTGGTTAGCTTCTTGAGTGGTTTGGGAAAGGGAGGGTTCATCCAAAAAAGTGTTTAGAAATACAATTGGACTTGTTGAGTTTTGAGAAGCTGTTTGACCACTTATCTGAGTAGCTTCTTCAGTTCTACGAACTGGTGTGAACTTGTGGTTTAAATGGGGAAGTTTGTGGGTGTAACACATCAGAAACCTGTTTGACCAGAAAATGGTGCAATTCATTTCCATTAACGGCTAGATGCTTACCTGTCGTTTGGGGGTGTAGGGAACTGTTCGTCCCTGTCCCCTTCCTATAAATGGTGCCCTAACCAGCCAATAGCTCCAGTTTCTGATGGGTTTTACCCCCACATAGTCCCCTGTTCGAACCTCTTACCAGTCTGAAGAAGCAACTCGGATGAGTGGTGGAATTTCTTCTCGAAACTCAACAAGTCCAGTTGCTTTTTAAACAACTTTTTTTGGATATACCATGACCTGGATGACTGAGATCCTTCACGGCAAGGGAGGGTTCACTGTTAGATCCTGCACATAGCGGGTGAGGGCTACGTTTCACATCATGACTCTGCAAAAGCCCGTGTGATGCGAGTAGTCACTACATACTCCCATGACTCGATACGTATGCAGTACTGGTTGAGAAATGAGGAGAGGTGCTATCGTCACAAACACCCCGTCACTTGGTACAGACTCTACACTGAAAACTGCAAAGATCATCTGGAGGATGCTAGCTTACATGCAAAGTCTTTGAGGCTAGCCATGGAAGCAAGCTGAGGGAGAGAAGTAGCAAAACCATCGCCAGGATCATTGAAGCAGGGGAGAGTGAGAACAGAAGCCTGAGGCTAGCAGGCAGCAGCTACCAAAAGGCTTAAGGTGCTGTCTGTAGGTAAGACCAGACTTCTCAACTACTGATGGTGTATATCTTGCTTTTGTCATGTAGCTGGTAGTGAGTTTTGTAGCCCAGTAATGAAATAACTGTAACAGTCTTGTGACTTGGACCATTGTTGACTGGTAAAATTGACCTCTCTAAATGTACACAGAGGTCCAACGTATTGCATGCTGTGAATAAAATGAACTCAGCATTTATTTTGTGTGTGTTGATTGTGTTTTACAGATTGTGTTTCTGCCCTACAGGTATCCACACATGATCTCTCCCCCCAAAAAATCAGCCTCCCTTCCAGTTTCCAGTGCAGTCACTCAGGTACAAATAATCAAAACGCTGCACGTCATCACATTTTCAGTTTGTTTGTTTTTTTATTTAACCCGGTTCTGTCTTTCCACAGGTTGGCTGAACAATCAATGTTGGTGCTGAGGATTTTCTTAAAAAAAAAAAAAAAAAAAAACACTCCACTGGAGGCTGCTGTGCAGTTTAATATATATATTTTTTTACTTTTTTAAATAAAATATTTTTATAAAGCCATGTGGTGTGGTTTCAGTCAATTGACGGGGACGAAAGCATGAAAAGTGTCCGTTGATACATGTAAGGAAAGTTCACCAAGAGGATTAAAGCGCAACATGAACTACACATGTAATTTCCAGCAAGTTAAACTTTTATGTTGGCACAGTTGGGTGGAAATGAGTCCGTTCTTCAGCATTGCTCTGCCTTTTGCATTGTGTGAGGTACCAAATAAATTTTACCATCCGGTGTCTGTTGTAGGGAGTATTCATCTATAGAATACGGCTGACCAGCTTCGTCTCGCAAGTGTGAAAACACTTCTGAGTAGAGGTCTGTGAGGCGACATTTGATGAAACCCAAGCTGCGCTGAAACTCGAGCCTCTCCTGCGCCAGGTGTTCTCTCTGGGCCTGCAGCTGGTTCAGTTCTCTTTCAAGGTGTATGATGCTCTCGAGCTTCCTCTTCCTGCAGTTCTGGGCCGCCACCTTGTTCTTCCCCCTCCGTCGAATGTCTCTGACCAGTGCTAGCTGTGTGTCTGTCAGAGTGTACTGTGTCAGGAGCTCATTGAAGTCGTCCACAGGAAGATTGATAATCTTATCCATGGGGAAGGGGATTTTCAAAGCTATGGCCCGCCGCTCGTCTCTGCTCAGTGGGGCGGGAGTGGTGAGGCTTCCATGCGGTTTCATGTACATGTTGAGCTGTGAGCTCCCTCTGCTGGACATTGCAGAACTATTGTAGAGGTCACTCGAAGCGGCTGGGCCCTGCAGCTTCCCTGTCCGCGTAGTCAGACTGTTAGGTTGAGTGTGAGATAAACTGGTCTGGGGTGAAAAGTAAGACGGATGAACCCCCGAATGTAAGTACGGGTGGGCTTGATTTTGGTAGTCCATTGAGTAATGCATGTGCGCCCTCCTGGCATGCTCAGTCATGTTGTCTGGTTCACCGTCACTATACGTCATGCCCATATCTACGCCCTGGTAACCTGGTGCACAGCCGACGGGATTATCCGGAGAGGCCAAAGGTGGACTGGAACCCAGAGACAGACCAGAGTCCGACTCCAGGTCTTCACCTGAGCGCGCCTGTGCGCTTTGTCCATGTGTAGTCCACAGCATGTGTCGATTTATACCCTGAGAGAGGCAGGTGCTGGTTCTCCTGTGACCTTGACCAGTGCCGGACATGTTCATCTGTTCCCTGTGCGCCATGAGAGAGGGCTGTGTTTGAGAGGAGATGGGCAGCATTCTTTGACTCAGATGAGATTCAGAGTTTCCGTACATCGCTTCTGTGTTGCTGCCGAGACGATGACAGGAAGGCACCTCTTCAGAATAGCACCTATCGTAAGCGCCAGCAGTGCTCAGCTCACAAGCAGCAGCAGGAGGAGGCTCCGGGTGGGTCTGAGCCATCCCATAGTCTCCCGCAGGGGCCATGGGCTCCATGGTTTGGTACTGTGCTGTTTCATAGGAGCTTTCGCCGGGGACTTCAAACTCCTGCAACAGAACGTCATGAGCTATGAGTGACATGCACAAACGTCCGTGTCACACAAACGGCAGTGAAATGACCGAGGGCAGTTATCAAATTCGTTTCTGGGACACCCCTTTTTTCACAATGCGTCTGGTTTGCTACAGGGAGAGTTTGCCCCCACTTCAGCCTGCCACCCATGGCTTATGAAGGGCCCTCAAAGAAGTGATCATGTTTCACTTGGAAACAGATGGCTATTGTGCCGTGCAGGGGGCCACAAGCAACACACAGCATGTCCCCTCTCACAATCTCTTCATCCTGCTATCACTCAAATAGACCATTGTTGCCCACATCACCTGGGTGTGTGTCAGTAGAAAAAAATATGATTCTATGGAATTAAAGCAATGCAATTCTAGTGCATTAGTACATTAATGTGGAATTTACATAAATGCAACAAAGAAAAAAAAAAGCAGTTATTTAAAAAAAATATTTTTTTTCTTTCTTTCTTCATATATACAGTTTTACTTTTACATCCATAATGTGCTGCTATTTGGTTAAATGGTTAAATGTGTTCTTCCCTCTATCCACGTGAGGTTTCATGTCCCACTAGTGCCACACAACCCAAAGCATCACACAGCATTTCCATCTCAGTGCTGAACGGTTAACATTATGTTCCTTTAATTAAAATGTGATTTTTCCTCAGTTTTTGGATAACTGTGGCCAGAGAGCTCAACTTGAACCTCTCCTCTCCAAAATACTTGTCTGACTGGCATCTCCAGATGTCTCTTAGCACACTTCAGACACAGACTCTTGTGATGAGGTCGCAGGCATTTAAAAAAAAATAAATAAAAAATTCTAGACCATATTTTTGCAGTCACGCGAGGCTTACACTGCAAACATACAGACATTTTTTCTCAGTAACTTTTCTCAGTGGACAGGTGAGAATTTAGTAGGAACCAATCTGTTGCTTCAACGAGACGCTGGTTTTTAAATGTTACCACACAACTTTTTTAAAAGTTTTATTGAATCAATTAAAGCCTAAGTTTATTCTGCTAAGCAATATGTTTGTTAATAACCTATTTCCCGTTTTCTAATCATTTCCACATTTGTGTCTGTTTTGTCTGGATTTCATTTAATTTAAAAAAAAAAAAAAAAAAACATGGCTTCTAAAACTGTAAGAAAAGCACATTTTTCCTATCTTTTAATTTTAATTACATTGTTGCCCATAAAGTTGGAATTAAATATTTTTACCTCTTCACCTGAAATTACTGTGACAATGTGGATCATGTAAATAGGAATTAAAAAGACAAATGTGTCTGAACACAAAATTATTCCTTTAAAGGCGACAGTGTACATTGAAAATGTGTAGTGTCTTTATTTGTATATGTATTTGACAAAAAACTCCATTATTATACCTCCAGTTTTGTGATAATGTGAAGAAAAATTGCACGTTACATGGGACATGATAAGTGAAGTGACATTTTGCAACTGAATAATGTATTTCAGCGCCACAGTTACCTGCAACTCCGTGATGGCCATCAACTCCTGCCAAGCTACATCCATCTCTGTGTCCTGAGGAACTCCATGGGACCTGACTCCAGGGAAGTTAGTTGGCATCGACACTCCCCCACACAGCCTGCCCGGAGAAGCCGCTATCTTAAATTGGAAAGACAATTTATGTAAAATATTAGAATATTAATAATGATAATAATGTCAGTCTTAAACTTATTTTTCGACTCGACTGTGAGCAGATGCCTGCTTCCTCGCTCTTAGACAAACGTACCTCGCAGGTTCTCCTCAGAGGGAGCACATAGTTGGCTGTTGAACACATTCAGGACAGGCTTTTGCTGTAAAAAGTCAACAACATGTTATTACCAACTAGCAGCTACTGATCAATAACACACTAGAAATTACAATATAAAAAAAAAATCCTTTATATGTGAACCGTTTAGTCACACCTTGTGTTCAACTATGAATTTCTAACAGTACATTACATATCTAAAGACCCGCTGGTGCAAAATAAATGAGTGGGTCCTGTGAAGGTTCCTTTGGAGACGCATAAAGGGTTCAGTTCAGTTGATGTGACTCCTCCCATCAGCTGTCCCAGGGTGCAGCCATGCCAACCCCTGATAAGACAATCTGCGGGAAAACAGCGTGCTCTAACACAGTCTGGTGCCTGATGGCTGCTTTGGAAGTTTTGGTGCATGGCTGACATATCTGCAGTATTTGTTAGGCTCCTTTAACAAAGCTAGACATTGTACGGTAGTTGTAGCTTGTTCTGCTTTTATTTCTGATCTTTTATTTTTAAATAAAAGACTTGCTGTTCCAGCCCTGGTGACGAGAAGCAGTAGCAGAAGATGAGATGAGACTTTACACTGTTGCAGTGCAGTACTTCAGCTGAATTGAAATTACAGATCCACGGATCAGCCACTGTATATACATATACAGACGTTTGTATATACGTATGTCAGTGCATGCAAAGACACACAGGCATGTGGCGCAGCCTGTGTTATTTAATCAGTTGTTGCAAGTTGTTTGTCCATAGATTTAAACCTGAATTAATGACCCCATATTGAGTATACTAGTGTGTCTAACTGATGCGGCAGCATACGACTTCTCTTTATGTAGCCCAATGACATATATCTGCGTGTGCGTATGATCCCTTTTAAAAATTTGAAAAATACTAATTGAATCGTAGGAATACTCCTGGATTTAAACAATTGCTTTACTTGGCAAGTACTTGTCTTTTTTTTTTAACCTTTCAGTGAAAATGTCATTGTTAGAATTTACATGGCATCCTTGATGGTACAATAAATCTTAAAAAAACAAGCAACAAGTATTTCCATCAATAAAAGCAAAAACTGACGTCATTATTTGTCATCCTCAGGCTATTCCACTGACAATAATACAGAAGGCACTTTGTGGTCATGACACGGCCTGTACTCAGTGTTGGGGAGTGGTTGACTTTGAAGTTATAATTATTTGAAATTAAACAGTTAGACCGTTGTAACAAACGGCAGTGTGGTGCCATAGATTGTATCTTATGCACTTTATATCTTTGAGTGTGGCATGAATTAATGGTCCAAATTAATTAAAATTGCTTTTATCTGAAAGGAATGTGCCATGTCTCAGTATAATGCATGTATTTGTTTCTATTAAAGATAAGATGCGATAAGATAATCCTTTAATTTATCCCACAGTGAGATAAATGAAGTGAACCAGGATGATCTGTAATCAAATGTGCTCCCATTTCTTTTTTCAAAGTTTTTATTCACAAATCTCATTAAGCTTTTTTTTAAAAAAAAAATGCCTAAAAAATTTTACATTCAATATGTAATATTATCATTTCAGTAGTTAGTTTGTGTAAATGTTCTGAAACATGATATTGTAACTATTATATTCTATTGCAGTGCTAGTTTATTTAAAATAAGGTGTTAAGACTCACAATCAGAACTCTATACTATTCACTGTGAGGGAAATCAATAATTATTTTATATTTTAAATCAGTAAAATGTAAGTGATTTTTTTTTGTTAAATGAAAATCTGCGTTACTCTAAGTGCACTTCTTACAATTTAAGTGAATAAAAGTTTCATCGGCTGTATAATCTCATTGTTGAGCAGTTTGATAAATGATGCTCTGTGATGTCTCTATGTGTTGTTTTAACAATCACTTAATTCAATACAGACTCCCCTCAGCATAGCTTTGGAATATAAGACAAATCAGTGTGAATGAACATACCTGTGCCACATTCTCTGCGTCTTCAACAGGTGATGAATAAAGGAAAGAAAAACCTCAGACGTGAAGCACAATCCTGGACGTAAGAACAAGAAAAATACTGAGTGCTGTTACTTTTAAGAGATCACAAGAAGTAAAACACATGAGGCCTCCTGCTCTATCTCCTCAACTGTGTGTGTGTGTCTCTCTCTCCTCAGCTACACATACAGCCACCGGCATAAATGGGATGGCTCTGTACAGACAAACGCAATCTTCCTGTAAAGCACCCACACAATTTTTTGCACTCTTGTATCCTTAATAGCACACTTGCACCCTAACCTCCAAATTTCCCCTTTGCCCACATGACAAACCACAAACCAACAGTCTGGCATGCACCACGGCAATCATTCTGTCAGTCCTCACTATAGTAGGTAGATGTTTACAAATCCGAAAAAGCTGCAGCCAAGTTTGAGTCTAATTATGTAATGACAATACACATGAAAGGATCAGGTTAAAAAATGACTAAAAGTGAGTGAAAACTAGCCGTATGGTTGTTTCTTTCCCGGCCAAACCGTACAAGAACGGTGTCCTTTCAAAATCCACCCAAAACGAATGGTATGAGGAGTGTGATGTGGAGCACCTGGAGTCTGAGCCGGCGTTGCAGTGAGGGCCCTGTTCGAGCAGGGGTGGTTTGGAGGCAGGATTGAGACTTAGTTTAGCGGAGATGGAATGTACACCCTCCGACAGGTAAGAAAGACTACATTGTTCCTCTATCTGGCAGAGCAACCGCCAAGGGAGAGAGAGGAGCAGGGGGAGAATGGAGGGGAGCGTGTCTTACATAGCAAGTGGCCATTAAAATCCTTAACAAAAAATCCCCTCATTGCCCTCATCTGAAGCACTGTGAACAGTGAACTCACAATGGGTATGTGTTGTGCGGAGCTGCCTCATTGTGCAACAACTTTCACACAATTGCTTATGACAGAGATGTTTTGTTTTTTTATTATTTCTTGGAGTAATACGTATTCATTATCTGGTTCTGTGATACATAACAGATGGCTTAACAGTGTCAGTGATGATTTTAGGACTAATCTGGATCACATGAAATACTGACGACTTTCCATTCTCTGTAACTGACCCCGCTACTGTATACATTGTGTTAGACATAATGGATGGATTTAAGTTTTTAAGAGCACTGGTTGATGATAACAAATCACATGGACGTACTGAATTAGGCATCTGTCAGTGCAGATTCTTTGGCAGCGCCTACATGTTAAGGCCGTGCATGTGTACCATACAACACATTGAAGAATTGCCTGCGTTCAAGGGAAAAAGAAAAAATACGCAATCATTCCCTCATTGTGCAACAAATGCAAGCGGTTTATTCTAATAAGCACGGCGCGACAGAATTTCTCAGCATTTCGAAGCTGAGAACAGATGTCTCCCCTGTCCTCATAGCTTTTACACTGTTAACTAATTAGATAACCGAAACGAACATAACTGAAGCGCACATGCAACGTCCATGATAAGTGCACGCGAAACACTTTCAGCACAACGGTAATACAGTGCTTTCACCGTACACTGCACATTCAAATACCGTGAGAACATGGAAATTTTCGCCTGACCCACTACAACATCACATCCCTCTGAGATATAAATCATAATGTTTTTTTTTTGTGTCATTGTTCAAAGATGGAAAAAAAGTAGGTGGCTGACAAAGTCAAGAAAGGTGAATGTCTACCAGGAATCAAAGAAGGGACTTCCCAACCCAAGTTCCTAGCACCCAGCCCCTGACTCAACCACTGCCACGGCATGCCAAAGAGCACCCTGTTATTACTGCGACCACAGTAGTTTTGAATCTGGACACAGTTCCCAGGTCAACGCCCACATTCCCTGTTTGTGTTTGTTTGCTTCAATTAGTCTTTGACATCTTTGCTTTCCGTGCCCGCTTGAACCTCTCAAACGCTGTCAGAATTTACTTATTGTGCACTTCTGCTCTACAGCTCGGCTTCGAGTACAGACCGGACACGTTTGCTGGAAACTGCCCACAGTCAACTCTCCCAGTGACCACAGGAGTTTTTACAAGGGTGCGTTAAACCTAATCTGAAATGAACGGTTAAACACATTCGCGTCTTGTTCTTTGCCTCCTTCCGTGTAATGGTGTATCCGTGGCATTTATCCTGTTCATTAAAGATGGGGGAGTTGTGGCATCTTTGGTTTTGTTTTTGCATCCAGAAAACTGTATCAGAGATGAGTGGAAAAACCACCTCGCAACCAAACAAAATGAGTGTGTGCATTGGGTTGTGGTATCAAAAAAGGGAATATTTTTGGAGTCCGCTTCTGGGAAAGGAAAAAAAAAAAAAAAAAAATAGAGAGGGGAGATGAAGTACTTTTCTCTTAAATTAATATTTACAAGGGTAGATGTAAGAACAAGAGCATTTTACTTATGTTTTCACTGTCAAGGTTTAATTAATATACGATAAGATCAGCTGTGTAATAGCATTAGCTATTAAAGGTGAAATAATAATTCTTTCCTGCACTCTAGGAGAATCCTCAAACAGACAGAAACGGGATTCACTGGTAACATTTCCATTGTTGTCATGATGGTCACAGATTACCACGACCGAAAAGAGAAATGAGGAACCTGAACATGCAGCATCATTCTTCTGAATGTCTCAATCAGGCAAATGCTTATCTCAAGATGTTCAGATTAAGTTTTGCAACCACAGTGTTGCGTTTCTTGATTATATCCTCGCACTATTTATCTAACCTTCATTTTTTTTTGCAACCGTACATTGAGATCATGTTTATTATAGGCATTGGAAAAGAAGATTACAATAAAGCATTTCATACAGGGGGTACTCCAGGTTGTTGCTGTTTCTTCCTTAAGAGGCTGTGTAGGGGGTGGCGTATATAACCATATACGTGCAATCGGGCCCATGAGTTCATGAGAGTGAATGTCAAGGCTGGCTGGTAAATACAGACGCAGGGAGGGAAAGGAGGATGTTGGCTGGCGGAAGCTCTGCTTTACGCTGATAAAAGGAGCGCTACGTTCTTAGGAAGGGAACTGCTAACTGCTGTGGTTGCTGGCATACGCTTGGGCAGAGGGGAGCAGCCCATACTATCACAATATTTCACTTCTAAATAATCCCGTTGTATTAATTTCTGCTACATAATCTTTGCAAACAAAATACGGGCTTATATGTGGTTAATATATAGGCCTGTTGAACAGTTAACATCTATAACTATAAAGTGTAGCTGCATATATTTTACATGTGTTTTACATCTTATTTAAAATATATCATTAGAATGGTTACTATGCACCAGTTAGTTGTTAATTCTTCATGTAAAAGCATGTTGATTCATCATTCAACTTGTGCCCAGCCAGTCATCATCCTCATTATGATGTTATTCAAAAAACACATATAAACATGTTTGACTTCGACGGAGAAGCAGCGTTTGAGTCATTCTTTCTAGCTTCGGACATGAGGTAGTTCAAGCACACAGTCGTTTCCTCTATAGTCGAGACAATTTGGAAATCTTAGCGGCTGAATTGTGTCAACATGGTGCAGTATTGCAACATTTCATGGTTTCCCGCAGAGCTGTTATGGATGCATGTCAAAATAGTGTCCTTTTTCCATACATGTTCTGCTGCTAACTAAAAGCAGCGCACTATTTGCTTTCCAGAATTATTTGAAACTCAAGCCTCAAAAATATCTTACAGTAAGGCCAAACAATGATGTAATTTATGGAGTGAGATAGAGGGAAATCCCCATCAGTCTGGGTTTCCAAATGTTTCCCAGAAGTGGGAACTAAGATAATTGGGGTTGGTTAAATGTAGGAGGATCCTGAAAAAAGATGCTGATGAGTGCGAGCAAGCTAAAATGGCTTGTAAAACGAGAGATTTCTCGTTACTATGCGGTTCCACACACACACACGCACACACACGCACACACACACACACAAAGCAACGACCTTATGTCACTGAACTCTTAATGTGACATTAGGTTGTTATTCATAGTAGGGATTTGAACTCTAAAATAAACCCTGTGGTACGCCTTTATATATATAGATACATGTTTCAAATAGAAAACTACCATTAAAGGGGAATTACATCTTGGAATGACAAATAGGTTTAACAGTTATTCACTTCAGAAATTTGAACTATAAACTAAACCTCTTGGTGGGACTATACATGTTTAAAATGGGTGAATATAAGTGTCATCATATGGGAATTAAATGTTTAAATTACTGAATAACTACAGATCAACTTTGACAGCATTACAGCCAGTGATGCCAACAGGCTAAATGAACTGATCGGGAAAGCTGGCTCTGTCATTGGCTGCAGGCCGGAAACATTTAAAATGGTGGTGGAGAGCAGGGCACTAAACAAACTGTTATCAATCATGGATAACCCTGACCACACTCTCCACCGCACAGTAGACAGACAACGAAGCACCTTCTCCAAGAGACTGAGACAACGGCGTCTGTGTCTCAAAGAAGGCCAAAGGAAATCTTTCCTGCCTCAAGCCCATTTTACTTATTTTTCCCACTGTTAACATTAAATTAATAAATTACAACATTAGCTCTGTAACTAATGGGTACACGGAAATGCTACAGTTACATTATATTGTTATGGCAATTTGCAAAATAGTAGCTACTCAAATGAATGCGTTTTCAAGACAGGCATTAAACTTTATGCCATCAGTCTGTACGTCTCCTCATCTGTGTGTAACAGATGTAATTTCTTTTTTAGCACATTTGCACATGGTTGTTTTGTTAGTGGTTGTAACTCAATTTCATATCATGCATTTATGCTGTGTATAGTTTGAATGTGTTGTATGTTTAGCTATAATACAATGCAATGTAATTCTGTGACTGGACTGATCTTTGTCCTCTATGCACTACGCATGCGTCAACCAATAGCAAAGGGTACGTGTTACGTACGTGTTACGTAGACCTCTGCTAGCCTGGTGGTAGCTAGTTTGCTAACAAGAGAGAAGATGGATTCTCCCACACTGGTAAAGCTTGAGCCTATATCTCGTCATCCCAGTATAACGCCTTACAAGATTTATTTTGTCGCAAGTTCGCATGTTCGCTTCTCGAGGACTGGCTCCTCAAAACGTGGTGAAATAAGGCTATTTAGCAAGCTAGCGGGTGAACTGACCAGCTAGCCTCCGTGAAGTTAGCCTCGTTCGTGCGTTTGTTGGTGATGTGGAAGTGTCATGTCTTCCTTTATAATTAGCGAATTGTCATTGTATCATTTAAATGAATACTCTTTAGATCAGCTGTGAGTTACTGTCGGCTGCTGAACTACGTTAGCATCACAATGGATCGCTGGCAGCTTTCGGTTATGACTTGACATATGTTAAGTTGAAAGGCTTTTTTTTTCTTTACCTTAATGAGTTACAATTGTTGTGTTTATTAAGTCCAATGCTGTTGTTTTTTTTTTACAGGAACCATCCTTGTACACTGTCAAAGCTGTTCTGATTCTGGACAACGATGGAGACAGGCTGTATGCTAAGGTACGAGTTTGGTATTTACACATTACAGTTATACTCTCTGGTTAAACAGCTTTTGGACATTTCCTGGCGGATCTTCTTGGTTTCTTCTTGGTTTATGAAAAGACCAACAATTAACAATTAATTTATCACGTTGGTCAGTTTCTGTTTGTTGTTCTCACATATTTAAAAGCACTGGTTGAAATTTAAATTAAATGTACTAATTTCTTTTCTTTACTATTTTTTTTTGTGAATCCCCAGATACTCACTGTCCCTGGTTCATTAAACATATTACTGACAATAGCCCCATATAAATGCACCAGTTGTTCCTTGTTGAGTATAATTTCATAAAATTATATTAGGAAATTATGAAGCCTTTAAAAAATAAAACCATCTAAGAATGATTAATTTCTTGTAGACGTGAACAGCTTTACTTCGGGCTGAGTGTCACGCATCGGCTGGGAAAGTTATTTTTTTATGGTTATTTTATTTGCAAAGTGTAAAATAAAGATATCAGAAGTTCCTTATAGTTTAATAAAAGTTTAAAGTTAGTTAAAGTATGGTGTGGATTAACAATTAAACAATTTTCTGCAGTATTATGACGACACATACCCGACGGTGAAGGAGCAGAAGGCGTTTGAGAAGAACATATTCAACAAAACACACCGGACAGACAGTGAGTAATGTTTGTCATATTAAAGACACTTTAATATGCTTCAATGCATCTGGAAAAAACATGCATGGTTGTTTTTCGTGTCCCCGTAGGTGAGATAGCATTACTGGAGGGTCTCACTGTGGTCTACAAGAGCAACATAGACCTCTTCTTTTATGTGATTGGAAGTTCGCATGAAAATGAGGTGAGATCCGTTAAGTCATTTTAGGATTGTGCAACAAACCTAAGTAAAATAAGTGTTAAATGATGAGCAAAAATGAAGAAAAATCACGCCAAAGTGCAAGGATCACATTAGTTCTGTTAAAACATGCATAATAACTATTCAGCATTTTTCTTTGCACAGTCTTCATTTGTTTCATTGCTCACTATATAGTTCACCTTTTCGTAAACTCATTTGGTTGTCTTGTGGCACAAACTATTTAAATTAAAAAAAATATGTAAATTATTTATTTTTCTGTATCTTTCCTTTTCTCCTCACTTGGATGATTGTATTAATGTTGACAATAAGGCCAAAAATGTATATCACGGTACTTTTTTTTTTCATGCATAATCACGCGTTGACAACATTTTCTACTGGTTGAGAGAGGAATTAATGCAGTGGATTGACTGAGAATAGACTATATTACTGCGATGATGAGTAAATATTTTAGAATAGTACCGCGCTGTAGTGACACAGGTTTGCATGGCCCCATGTTAGCACTTCCTGCTGATGTGGAAATACGGGGACATTTGCAGCTCGATGATAAAAAGAATTGAATGTTATAAAGATGAAATGAAGAAACAGGAACGAATTATGGATTAATTTATATATTATATATATATATACATATTTATTCATATTTAAACATATTTAAATTACTATGTCTGTAATGTCAAGAGCAGTTGACATTCGAAATGGTCCGGTCTGAAACAGTGTCTCACGGCGCATCGTTCCAAACTCTTTTTAATCAAATACTCCTGTAAATTAAAAAATTATATCATAACAAAAAAAATATACCGGTATATGGTATGAACCGGTATACCGCCCAGCCCTAGTAGACCATACATCCATTAGAGGCAAATATTACCTTTAAAAAGAAAAGAATTTTTTTGTTGTCATTTTTTTTAACGTACTTTTTATTTGATTTTTAGTTAAGCCTAATTCATCCTCCTGAGACCCTGCGTCCTCATATGGGGACATTACATTTTAGTTTTATGGCGCCTTATTCTGCTTCATTTTAGACCTGTTGTCATCATAACTAATTAGCAAGTACTCGTTTGAGGACGTTGGGATTTCATTGTTTGCAATTCTGTCTTTGCACAACATTGTTTGGTATAAAAATAAACTACTATATATTTTGTTACACATTGGTGACTTTATTGTGACATACAGTGAAATCATTTTTTGAAAATTCTTTGAAAATTGCAGAGACAGGGAAGCAGCTGGAAATACTAAATTCAATATCATAAATAGCCATTTTCATCATCGTTGTCCTTTCCTCATAGCCAGACTTTGTTGAAAATAAAAGAAAATGTGCACTAAAGAATATGAACATGCTGTGGTCATCTTTTTTTCAGTTGATGGAAGTAACACGCAATGGACTCAGTAAACCTGGACTAACTGATATTTTCTTTTTACCAGCTTATGCTTATGGCAGTTCTGAACTGCCTCTTTGACTCGCTCAGTCAGATGTTGAGGTACGTTTTGATTGTAAAAACAAATTCCCAACAAATGTTTTTATGATCTCTTGTGACTTAAATTTGACGCATATTTTTTCATCTGTAGAAAAAATGTTGAGAGGAGGGCTCTGCTGGAGAACATGGAGGGGCTCTTCTTGGCTGTGGATGAAATCGTAGATGGAGGGTAAATTAGAACTGAGTGGCTTGGAATTTGTGACGCTGAATTATCTTACTAGAGATCTTACTCCTTTCTCATTAATTACTAATTACCAACGTGTCTCTCCAACGTCATTTCCTGCAGGGTGATATTGGAGAGTGACCCTCAGCAAGTTGTGCATCGTGTGGCTCTTAGAGTAAGCTCCCCTCCTCTCCAAAATATTCTTCAAAATTTGATGTTGGTCGTGTCCGCTGTAAATCTAACGTTCTTGTTCCTGCAGGGTGATGATGTGCCTTTGACAGAACAGACAGTCACCCAGGTGAGGAAAAACACCCATACCTTTAACGCCTCTCTGCTATAAAGTTTAGGCAGTCCATTAGTTTATTGACTGTTAAAGCTTATTACTTAAGAGAACCTGAGAACACAAGGGCGTTGTTGTTGCGTCATTCTCCTCTAGTGTGAGTTTGTCACTCGCCTCTAGGTTGTTATATTTTGCATGTTATGCACGACACTGTACATGATTACTAATTGTTCGATGGTGAGGTGGTAGGTAGCCAACGTTGGTTCCTGGCTTTTAGTTCTTACGTGCGTGTGAGTGTGTGTGTGTGTGCGTGTGTGTGTGTGTGAGTTTGAGAGCTCTTCTTGATTAATGTTGTCATTTAAGAGGCTTGAGACTGGCTATCACCATCTCTCCTCTGGCCATGATTAATGGCTGTGCCCAGTCCCTGTGCTTTATGGTTATGATTCGACTTTCATTCAGTGAATTAAGATGATTAATTAGGTCTTGCATATTTCTCCTCATTTATATCACCTGTTCATCATCTATTTGTTCAATACTTATAGTAATTATATGCAACTTTTCTTTTTTTTTCTTTTTTTAATTGCTGTTCCTTTTAGCCTCTTACCTCTGCCCTGTATTTTTCCACTTATTTGTATATATGAATCCCCCTAAAGATTTGTCTCTGCTCAGATTTTCTATTGTTGGAGGAGTGATCTGATTGGTCCAAACCCTTTTCCTTGCGCAGGTGCTCCAGTCTGCCAAGGAACAGATCAAGTGGTCGCTCCTACGATAGAGCCACGCCTCCACCAGTCTACCAGTGAGCCGCTGTTCAGCCCAGACTTCACTGCACTGATCCTCGTACTTGTTTTCCTCTGTTTTTTCCACTCCTTAAATCAAAAGCTGTGGGGAGCACTGATGGCTGATCGTGCCACACTCCCAGGACTGGTTTAATTTTGTATTTTCCCCCATGTTGTTTTTGCACAGGCTTTGTATTGTATGGCATAATCAACATAAGATGTGACGTACATTCCAGTGACGGCTGGTCTGTTTTTCCCCTTTGTTTCTTTTTTGTTTCTTTTTTTTTTCATCAAGGAAACAAAGTCTTATTAAAGCAGAGTATCTACACACGTAATACATTGATAGCCTGTGACAACATTCCATATATCTCTTGAAACTTCTCCACATTACTGTAGAAACAATAATCTGTTGTTTAATTTACAGAGATATTGTAATAAAAATCTTGTAATGCCACTCATTTCAAATGCATGTTTTGCATTCATTTTGTCTGCGGGGGGGGGGTGTTCTCCGTCATCAGATAGATTTAATAAATCTATCTATGTGGACAGCGAGAGCTATGTTTAATTCTACGTTCTGTGTGTTGTGTTCTCAACGAGAATTAGTCTTTTTAAAGCTGGTGTCATGCGCTCTTTGTTCCTCACCAACTTGCACACACAAGTGCAAGGGCTCCACCTCCTGGTGTTGGCAACAAAGTGCAAGGCCGAGGAACATAAACACTATCCAGGAGAAAGAGGCGAGGAGGCTCATTCATGCAGCCATAATCTGGAGCTCCACTGTGTGCCACTGTGTTCTGTGACATGATGAGTTTTATGGAGCCATTTTTGATTCATCTGTCCGCCGCGCAGAGCCGCTGCGTGCATCATGAATCGTGCGCTTTCTACGCGCGCACCCCCACCATCGCACACTAACCTCAAATACTCATTTGAATGCAAATGAGGGATACCCTCCAGAGAGGAATGGATGTGAGAAGAGGCAGTACATCACGGTGGTACCTAATGCATATTACACGAGTGGAAGTGATCTATCTGTATTCTTCCAGCCAAATATCCCCCATATGTTCCAATTCTGATCAATTGAAGGAAATGATATCGGTGTGACATCAATTGTCTGTGCAAAAACAATTCTCACGTCTCCTCCCTCATTGTCCTCACAATCACACAGAGCGTGCTACAGCTCTTGACATGCTGTGATGTGTATTATCATTAAACTTTTCTGCAATTGTTGTAAGACGGTTGCCAAGTGCCCGCTCGAGATTGAAACAATTTGGCTCAGACTTGAGACGTTGTAGAGATCTCTGTGGCCTCCAGGAGTTTGTTGAAGGGATCATAACGCATTTGTGGTAATGTTGGAATGCAGAATTTAAATTAAGAAGGTTTCACTCTTTATTTTGCCCCGTGGAAGTTTTATTTGGCATACAATCAGTTAAATGTTGTGAGAAAATGGCCTTGGGATAGACGGGTGTGATAAACGGTGATACAGCTGCGTTTGACATCACCTCTGTGTGCATGTTTTTCATAGAGTTACTAAGCTCACTTGAGGAGTTCAGGAGTCTGTATGCTGTGTGTTGTGTGAAAGCAGTTGATACAAATGTGTGTGTGTGTGTGTGTGTGTGTGTGTGTGTGTGCGCCCGAATGTATTATGCATGAGGGGTTGTTTTCACATAACACAGAGTAGCACAGTCAATGAAACTGTTACTGGCTCTGACCTGCAGACTTCTTGGCTTTGCTCCAGTATGTGTCAGCCCTTCCATCTGTGGCTCTTCGTGTCTGCAGAGATGGCGCGAATGGCGTCTTTGATGATGCTGCTACCTGCCAAAATGTTTTACAGGACAAAGCGCGGCAACAAAGGGAAGGGTAATTATTATAAATGGACTCCATTACGGCACCAGTTTACTGTTATCGCATCGGTTCGCCGGTGTAATGAGCGCAGCTTATGCCTCAGTGTGTGGTTTCAGTGCACGGTGGTGGGGGGGTGAAGGTTAAAGAGGACGAGGTTAGCAGAAATAGACAGCAGTAAATGTAATTAGATAAAATCCCAGCGAGGGCACTGCGGGGAAGGGAGAGGGTTAAAACACATCCCACCCAAGGTGCCTGTCCGGACCCTCGCTTTTTCATCTGCACAGCCCTGCAGCACCATCAGCGGCTCGGTGGCTTGCTTTCATCCGCTAATTACAGTTGCACTATCATAAAAAGTGGCGAGGTAATTTATATTAATTATACAGGAATGAGTACAACCGTTTGAAACGCCATGGCTTGACATGCTGTACATAACATGCAGTAAAATTGTCAGAGGCGTGTGGGCTAGAGCCTTGTAATTGATCGATGCATACAGTGAAACAGACTTCTTTTGTGTGTGTGTCTGTGTGTGTGTGTGTGTGTGTGTGTGTGTGTGTGTGTGTGTGGACTTTGTGAATTAGAGTCAATAAATTATCATCATCTGTAAGCTTACAGAGTCTTTATGTCACAGTCAATGGGGCCGAGCACCCATCCACTGGCTTGTCCTGCTAAACAGAAACAACACGAGGGGGGGAGGAGGGGGGGCAATGACAGCACATTGGATCCAGTACTGTAAACATATTAAAGGAAGTGCCATTATACTGTCTGAGCGGGGCAAAGGGCAAGACCCACATGATGTTTAATGACCCACAGTATTAAAATTAACACGGCAGCTTCAGATCTACTGCTTTCATTTCTCCGACGCTGGGTATCTGATGCTACGTTTGCTGGAGTAAAGACGTTCGAAAAACTCATTTGTGAGGCTGTTGCTTCGCGGGAGAATTCATTTTTAGCTTTGAAAATGTACCGAAGCACTGTAAATTCTACAAAACCGCAGTGTAGGACTGTGAAATAGGTTGTTAAAGGTTCGCTCAGAGCGCGCGCACGTATGTGTACATGTGCAAGCAAAGAGGAGGAGGTATAAGCCCCGGCCTGCCCCCTTTTGCCTGAGCAGCGTTGTGGCAGCCCGACGTGCTTTATGGCCCCAGTTGCCCTCTCTGGGTCTGTTTATGGATTCCCATAGAACAGAGAATCATGGCCACTCCAGAGAAAGCCAGCCAAAAACAACACCTCCACCTCCTCCACCACCGCTGCACTCTTGCTTGCCTTTGCCATAACTCAACCCGCTATTTATGTTTCTGAAGGAAAAAAAAAAAAAAGTTTTCATAGTAATGACATAAGATGACGGTAAATTCTGATGCTAATGTTTAATTTTTTTTTTTGTTGACATAAAATAAAAATGTCACCGCAAACGTGTCTGGTTTATTGGACGTCGTTACAGGTTGGCGAAAAAAATTGCGGGATTTGTTAAGGGAAAGCTTTTTTTCTCTTTTCGGGATGGAGCAGCATAGCTGTCGAAGGGCCAGTTATTTTATGATGCTTTAAAGATTTATCACATGAAAATGTTCAACTTGATAGGATAATGAAAGTGCACCACCAAGGGCATTGTTAATCGAGGAAATATTCTACCTGATGTGTTTTCCCTCTGCTGTTTTCCCCCCACAGTTCTCTCGTGCCAGTGCATTACTCTTTCCTGAAAGAATGGTTTAGAAGAGTGATAGTTGGAGCTCGCCGGATGTGGAAATACTCTGACGGTGGTTGGATGCGGTGGGGTTGTGCTGCTCTTCTCCGCGGCTGCACGGCAAAACAAAATCCTGAAGGGGAGTCGTTGAGGTTTGCAGCGCTTCAGGGGCAGTTCTATCAACCTCCGAAGGTGCACAACTGGGGCACATCTGGATAGCGGAAGGGCTCGATTGGATCACGGCCTACTCCTCCTGCAGACCCCCACGGGCAGGGTGCGATCCTAGGGGCATGCTACTCGCGGTGCTGTGTCATGAATGTCAGAGGTTACTGGGTTACCGCTGTTATCAAACAGTCAACACGGAGCTTTTTGAGCAGCGAGGATGCAAAAGAGCACTAAACAAGGGCCATCCGTCATTTTCACTGTAGACCGTCAACATCAGACGCGGCCGTGCTGGCCGTAAACCTTTATGAGTGTTTCTACTGGTGTTATTCAGCTCCCAGTGCATCCATCAGGGATACACACAATCTGTTTCCCCTTTCCTTTCCTTTATTTAGTTTTGCTTGGAGAAAAAAAATAATAAATCCACTACCCGGCCTCCACTGTTTTACTACAGTATGTGTGCATATTGTTGCTGCGGCTAAAGAATGTAAAGAAAAGCATTTTCTGTGGCATACCTCTAAACCCTCAGTTTGTTCCCCCCTCCCTCCGTCATCCCCTCTTTCTCACTTTCCTCCCTCCCTCCCCGTGGATTCCCCAACCACACCACAACACCGTTAACAGACCAGCCCTGACAGATTTACTGCCATCGTCTTTCCATTGGCCGCCAGCGTGACAGCGGAGATTTAAAGCTGCCTTCCCATTGGCCAAGACCTGACAGGTTAATTTACGGGCGCACTGTGATTTGATGCCTCCTGCCTTTGAAGTGAGTTACAGCTCTGTCGCTTATAGGACACAGAAACGGTGTCAGGTTGCAATCGTAAAAATCTTATCCCTGAAGGGAGGTGGCACTGGAGTATAATAGTCCTTACATCATGAGAGCAGAAGAGACACCGCGAGTGCAGAGGAAGAACAGAGAAATAGGATTTAAAAAAAAAAGAAAAAAAAAAAGAGGCCCTATCTTAAAATCCTCTGAACAGTTCCAAAAACATGTTAACGCCAAAGAGAGTAATCGGATTAGGCTGCGGAGGGCATTAGAGCCCCGATTGCATATTTGTCTGATCTGTTTTCTCCTTCCGCATCATGTTATAGGTTCACTCCGGGGTCAGGAGAACCTAAACGGTCGAGTAAATCACAACATCGCGAAGCTGATCGTCAGCAGCGCACTGCCAAAGTCACCGAGCACTTCGTGTGCTCAGCGCAGCCCCAGCGTTCGTGCAACGCCACCATCTATCTGCGGCCTATCTCTTCATCAGCCTGACAGTCCCGGCTGACAGGACCGAGAAGAAGAGGCAGAATGTGGCCCTGCAACGGCCTTGACCCAGGGAAATCTCTTAAGGGTAAATAGCACGGTTGCCCCTGCCCTCGCCGTCAACCTCTCGAGAACGCATGCACCGTTTCCCTTGGAAATCAAATCCCTCTCTCTTTACTCTCTCACTTCACACTTGAGGTCGTCTGCTCAAGTGGAAAATCATTGGAAAATAAGAAAGGGGCGAGGGAAGCCCCGGACTTGCCTTGTCAAGTGGGATTGCATAATTTCATAAGAGACCTTCTCGTGAACTTGATAACTTGGGGTTACACAGCATGCCCCCTGACAATGTGCCATGTAAGAGAAAGAAAACAGGTTTTATAGCTTAAACAGACATGATCCCTCTGAACTCAGGGCCATGATTGATAGTTTGGTGGTGTGTTAGAAAGGGCTTGAGAGAAATAATACCTGTATAGAGTTAACCATTTCCGCAGAATCATGTTATTTGTGGTGTTCTTTGTTGTTCTTCCATTATGACCAGAACAATTACATACTTATGAGGGGTTATTTTACCTAATTTAAAGTTTTGAGGTCGTGGAACAAATTGTGCTGAAAGTCGATATTCTGAAAGCACTTTATTTTTTCGCCTGCGTTTCGCTTCTGCGTTTTGGAAAATAAAGGTCACGGCTCCCCAGACAAACACGTCTTCCAGTAATAATGCAGTGAGCCCCAGTAGCTCCGAAACCCGACAAGCGAAGGGAACATTTGTTGATCTCAAACAAGAAAAGACGAGCTAAATGCTTTGAGCTGAACGCTAAACTAATTGACGGCAACAAACTCACAATGTCAGGGGATCACAAAAGTCGTCATAATTCAATATGGAGGAGACACGAACATCTGTACCACACTTCACGGCAATCCATCAAGCAGTTGTTGAGGCATTTCACTCAAAACCAGAAATGTCTCAAGGCAGCGTCGGAGGAGCCATCGAGGGATCATCAGTTGGAAATCCGAACCAAATGATGTGCCGTTCCATGAAGCAGATGCTGAGATACTTCAAAGGATAAGTGACAATACTGCAGCATGCTGGTTGTGCTAGAGCAGAGGTCTTCAACAGGGGTCCATGACCCCTAGAGGGGGTCTGTGGAGGTATTGCAGGGGGACAATTTTTTCATTTTTTATATATATATTTCTTTTCCTACAAATATGTTGTATTCAGCGTGAATCCAACATATTGTAGTGGAAGGATAAATGGAGGCAGCTGTTACCTTTCAGTCAGAAATTCACATATTCAGCAGCACATGGGGGCTCTCTCAAGGGCACCGGTTCACTCACGGAACGAGACAAGCCTGGACCGGCCTGGACCCGTCGCTCCAAGCCTCCTGCGCACAAAGAGGAGGGAGGACCCGCCCCTATTGCTGCTGTGCCAATCACAAGGCCGCATGTTACACGCTGGCCCTGTCAGGTCTCCCCCGTGATTGACCGAGAGCCTGTTCAGTCTCCAGTTGGCTAAGTTCCCAAATACAAGGACACAGGCTGAAATATCATTTGAAAAGAACCTACCTACCTTTGTAAAAAAAAAAAACTTCACCTATGAATCCTTGTACAATAGTTTTTGCAATATAGTCCTGGCTAAAACAATGCAGCTCCTATCCACAGCCAGTTTACTATTATGCCAAGTGTATGGACATTGTTATGCACAAGCACAAGCACAAGAGATGCAAGATAACAGGTATGTTTATACAAGGGAGATGCACTAATAGGCCATCGCTCATTTTTGTTTCTACATTCATGTTTTGTGTTTCATGCAATTGACAGACGATGTTCATACTGGCATCAGTTGACAGTATGTTATTAAATGTCTGTGGCACTCTGCTCACTAAATGCACAGTAACAAGGCACGTTAATGCACGTTTGGCCTGAATACATAGAAGTGGGTTATGGGTTCATCCTCTAATCAACGTGAAAACCAAACATGCATTTAAGGTGCAGCTTCAGCTTCAGTAAATCACTCAACACTTGAGCCAGTTCTGGTAAATGGAGAAGATTTGAATAACAACCAATTCAACAGTTGAATATTTACATTTATCTGAACATCCCGTATCTATGCTCGGTGAAAGGAATGATGTCAGTCTAAAACTTTGAAAGCAGTCTCTCCTTAATAAACCAGTTTCAGTTATCTGTAAGATCACAATAATACAAACCATTCTAGTCCAAGAGGAGGCTCCCGGTCGGGCACCTATGTCGCAGCTGGTCGATTGAAACATTTCAGTCCTGGCATGTGCCTACAAGCTATAGACTAATTGGATGGCATAAGACATAAACGTGTGGATTTATTTGTTAAGACCGAACTCATCACTGTTGGAAAGGTGGTTCTGCACATTCGGTACGGAGCCATCCGGCCGAGGAGTTCAACCTTTGTGTGCAAGATCTTTGTGAATGTGTTTGCACTGTGCAGACCCTTAGTTAATGCTGTAACCATGGCACATGGTAACCATGGCACAGTTTTTTTTTTTTTTTTTTGAAGTAGCTGCATAATGCCCTTGTTTTGATAAAGTTGAACTATTATTTAAAAGTCTGCAGCCTCTCTCCACTTTCACATGTGTCTTCGGGCTCATGTGCAGTGCTGTGCGATACTGCACAGTGTCATAGCAGGAACAGCCCAGGTGTTACTGATGACACTGACAGTAGCTCTGTTCCAGTAAGTCGAATGCGAACACGACCAAGAACGTCAAACTGAAGCTGTTATGTGAAATTCAGATTTAGAAAAGACCGCATTTGTCAACTTGAGATCTCATTTTGACGTACGGGTCTTTGTCATCTCAAAGTATCAAAATGCAAGTAGGACAAACACAAACTTTTCCCTTGTTAGCCATCGGACGGGTGGCAGCTTTCGCTCCTCTCCCCCTCTGCGTTTTTATTTTGAGTGTTGGGAATGATATGCAGAGGCTAATTAATCATGCTGAGCCACACTAATTGGAGAGGTAGAGGCAGACGTCTGAATATGGGACAATTTGAAGCAAGACGCGACAGAACGCTCCCATCAGAGACGTTCTGGGAGGCAGGTGGCGGCGGGCGGACCTCCTCTCTGTGACTTCCATACTTTAACTAGCTTCAGCTGCAGTCATAATCTGGTGTCCTGTGGAAAATAACCACATCACATCAGCATGAAGTTGTTAATGGGCACACTGTGCTCCCTTCGGTGGCCATTTTGTCCCTCTCACGTTGCCGTAAAATGGCTGCCGTTTGCTAAGGTGCTTCTCCTTTAACCTGTCTGCTCTCCAGCTTCACACAGCTCGCTCATTTTCGACATCCGTTCTCTCACTGTACCGAGATGCCTTTTGGGTTGGATTTAACAATATAAATAATTTATCTCCGAATAAACCCCCTAGTATTAGAGAATATTACAATATTTGGTTATCATTAATAAGTCATACGTTCACATTTTCTCCCCTCATTGTTTGACGAGAACTTTGGATTTATTGCAAATTCCTTCATGTAATATCAAATCATAGCTGAGCAAGTGTAATAAGTCAAATTGATGTTTTCACACTCACGCTGACAAGGTTGGCTTGAGATTGAAATGCATGGAGGAGTGCACCAACAGATGATCACAAATAATTAGTTTCATTTTAGATTTTCTTTTCAATAATTCTATACATTTCCGCAGCGAACACTTGGGTCTGTGCTCCTGTGTGACACGTTTAAGGACATGTTCACTGAGGTGTCGAGGAAAATGGGAGTAACCCGGCCAGAGGAATTGAAATTTTAATGACGAGCAGCACCGCCACCGCCACGCTGACGGCCATGGCACACCTCAGACAGCTTAAATATCACTGCTAATTAACACAGAGAGGTGGGCTGTCGCAGACATGATGGATGTTCGGAGGGGGGCAGATCGCTGCTTTCAACCAACCAGCGATTCCTTTATTAATCAAAGCCTGAGATGAAAAGGCTCTCCCACACCTCGGGGAGAAGGAGATAGCAGGAGCTATTGTTGGGAGGGTTTCAATCATCTGCGCTGGGCCTGTGATGTGTTTGATCAGGGGGCGACCAAACATTTGTAGGAGACAGAACGTTTCGCTTGTTTTTGTAAACCTCTGAACCACCCGCGTGTTGACAGAGACACGGTGTGCAGTGGTCAGCTGAGATTTACTGGTTGTTGGGGGGGGGAATTTCTGTTTGGAGAATCTATTTTTTGTTTCCCCCCGACAGCACGTAGAGGGCCGCCATCAGTCTTACAGAGAGCTCCCCCCCCCCCCGACGGAGCGAGCCAGACTGAGGACGAGGCAGCACTCCCACACTTTACCTCTGGACTGACTCCATGATCAGTCTGTCTCGCAGAGATGATTTCGAACCTAGATGATTTCAGCACTTTGTGCATGAAGATGGAGTGTTATCTCCCCCTCTCTGATCTCCTCCCCATCCACCTCACTTAAGGAGGTCCATTGTTAAGTGCCGGGGGCCTGTGGGTGCTGTAAATCAGGCTTGCAGAGGGAGGGGATGTCTCCCATGGGGGAAAGCGCACACTCCCAGCAGCCTTCGGGCTGATCTCATCCTGCCTATTCTAATGCTGTAATTAAAGAACTGGTCAATAGCGAAGAGGAAGGTGCTAAAGGGTATGATCTGTACTTCCCAACATACGACTGATGTGGCAATACCCACACAGGCAGAATTACGGGGCAATGTGCCCGAAGAAATTCTTTACTTGTGTCTGAAGCCGCGGCCGCACATACGTCTGTTTGATTGTCAATAATGTGTCCACCAGAAACATTTTAAAGAAGCCACCATTTCGTCTGATGTGCGTGTTACTTTGCTCCTTTTTTTTTTAGTTTTAAAATAATACTGGATGTGCAAACTCTGCAAAAGTGATTATTTTAATCTAGTGTTCCAAGACACAAAGATATCACAAAAGACAGTAAGTCTTTTGTGATATCTTTGTGTCTTGGAACCAGCCTTGAAGGATTACTAAAAAAAAAATTACAGAGCACTTGGTTTGACACGATGTACTATTTGTTTCTTCATTATTAAGAAAGGCTTTTAAAAAATACAAATATCCTTCTTGATGGTTTTGCTTTGCAAAAAACTACCGAAGTGACAAATTTGTATTGAAAATAGATTTTGGCAGAAAAAAAAAATAATGAATCATTCATTTATCACAAATGTTTGCTGGTTGGATTTGCTGCACACAACAAAGTAATCAGTTTTAAAACGTGGATGAGGAGCTACAGTTCTCCAGGAAACATTTCAGATTAATTCCTTATGAATCTGATAGGGAGCAATGGTGTAGCCATTTAAAAACACGGTTTGGGTTTTTTTCTCCCAAATTCTTTTCTACAGAATATTTGCCCTCATGTGGTCATGACTGCCACCTGCTGACACGACTGGTGCATTACTTCTTTCTGAAATATGTGCACATTTTCCAGGACATACAGACTGAATAACCCCTCGGAAAATCACGTAATTGTCCCTTTGCTGAAGACTGTATGAACAAATGCACTGTTTAAAAAGAAACACTTTTATTCTGGGGCCCTTAAACGCCGTTCAGTACAGTGTGATTGACTGAGTCAAAACTGAAGTCACTCCTGAAATGACAAAACTGTTGGGGCTGCTCACATAAAAAAAAAAAAAGAAAAGAAAAAAGAAAATTATACCAAGACAAAATCTATACAAGATCCGCCATCAAGAACATGCAAATAAAAAATTGAACAGTATCCTAAATAAATGTAGCTGCTATGCTAAAGGGCAAGAGCGGACAAGAGTACATCGCTCCTAACAGCAAGCTGAACTGTGACTCATCATAGTTATTTCAGATATCATAAGAATTATCAGACTAAATATTAAAATTTTGCTTGTGGAGTTTATGTCCCATACTATCTTCTACCTCTAATACAATTTAAATATATATTAACTTCATACACAGTCAGGGAAGGGCCCCAAACTCGTCTCACACATTCTAAAAGTCTGACAGCAACAGCACTACCTGTCTACTATAAAACCTTTGAGCCTAAAGAACTGAGTTTACAGTGTTTACAGACGGATTTATCCGTATACAGGTCTGAATGTATGCTGCCGGTTGTCATTGTACAAAAAAAAAAAAAAAAAAAAAGACAGTGTGAACTTTGTTTCCAGGAAGTACAATAACTCATCTTCACTGAAGACGTTCAACATTAACCGGAGATGAAATGACACCGCGCCACCGTATGCTGATCACATTCAGTCAAAGAATAAAAAACGCCTCAATTCTGTGAATGACTTCATATTTTTAACAGCTTGAAATGACCTGGGACGTATAAAACTATAACTTTATTGGAAATAAATCTACGCCTACGGCTAGCTTCGATCCAGCGGCCCACAAACAGCCTCATACAAGTCATTTTGGACAATATTTTAATCAATTCTCAGGATTTCAGTTCCGGTCTCCCTTACCAAAATACTTCTGAAGGACGAATGTCAGAATCTATGATCACTAAACAGGAAAAAAATAAAAATAAACAAGATAGTGGTTTCTACGCACAGAGAAAAAAAAGCCATTTTTGCCAGACAGTCGATTCCCAGTTCTAGTTTGCATCATAAAAACTGTTCCAAGGGTTAGCAAAAATCACTGATCCTACAAAACCTGCAGCCTTTCTGTCAGGGAGTTCTGGACCAATGCAAAGAAAAAACGTGTGCCTAAGTACAGACACTTAGCATCTTACAGAGACTGAACAGTACATGACAAGTATATGACCAACCTGATGTCATACACATTTATGCAACACTCCAGTATTAGACCTTCAGCAGACAAATAGTTCTTTATTTGACAAGTGTATCTACAAAACTGTCTATGAATCTGAAGCTTGTAATAACTGGACGCGTGATAAGAGCGCTCTTTATCACCGACCAGATCTAATACCAAAATGCCAAAAGAATAACTATATTTCTCACGAGTTAAACAATGTGTGGGACTATTTTTGAAACTTCTGGTCCACTCGTCCTTCTCCAATGCGCAGAAATGTTCTTTTTGTCTAGAATCTGTCAGCCTTCTATTGAATTAATAATGTAACGTACTACTGAGGACGAAAGCCCTTTGAAACAAGGCGTAACTGTGAGCATGTAGCTTACTTAATCAATTTCAAAACTGGTTTAAAAGTCGTGTAGTGTTTTTTTTTTTTTTTTTTTACCCAATTTTGCACACGCCCAATAGGGATGCACCTGTAGTTGTTCTACTTTTACCGCTGTACTGGAGGAGAGCAGGTATGAAAATATTTTACATCCGTTTAAGACTTGAGTGTTCGAAAAAAAAAAAGGCAACCAGCCCCCTTCACGTTTAACCAAAAAGCATGACGGGTGGCTAAATACTGTACTTCCAAGTCTGCGGTGACCTTTAGTTTGTCAGCTGTAGCTGGTTCATAATTAGCAGCATAAAATGTAAAACAAATAGGAGTTTATCATTAAAAATGTCGCAAGGTTTTGTGTGTCCTTTAGTGAAATGTCTGTATGTAGTAGCGTCCTGTGTTAAAAGGTTCTGCTCATCAAATAAAAAGGGCAGCAATAGTGAAAAAAATATTTTTTTTTGTGTGAAAAAAGTTGATGTTATTTCCATTATTGCCAAAAAACCCATGAGCTCTTCTCCGTGATCATAATTTCATCCATTCCCTTCTGCCTGTGTGATGAATGTAACAGTAGGTTTAAAAAAAAAAAAAAAGAAAAAAAAAAGAAAGAAAGTACCAAAGTCCACTATCGAGCTCTATGGATGAGCTAGGAGAGCAAAACTAAACTTTGTCGTATTTGTTCGGCTGAGGCTGTTAACAGGTCACAACTCCAGTGTGTCGCGTTACTGAGCTGCAAGCTGGTGCTGGGTCTCTGCTGGGAAGCTGAGGGTCAGACAGTCAGACGGTTGTTGGAAGGCTGTAGCGGGCTCCAGGAAGCTGTGTGGGCAGCTGCGTCCTGGGAGTACTGGTTTTCCTCTTTGCTTATTCCGACCGTACACAGTCGTCTGTGTCTCAGCAGCCTGTCTGTCCGTGAGAAGTTCTGAGGCAACGCAAAGAAAGGCGTGTGCTTAAGTCCAGATAGCAGACAGTCAGATACTGAGCAGTACATGTAAAAAGTATGTGGCTCACCTGACGGCAGCGGTCACACTGGTACGGCTTTTCTCCGCTGTGCACCCTCTTGTGTCTGTCCAGGTGGTAACGCTGAATGAACCGCATATCACACGCATCGCAAGCAAATGGCTTTTCCCCTGTGAACGACCACTGCTCTTTTTAATCTGCATTTTTCAGCACTCACTCGCTGTGTATTTCACCAGTTGCATTGACAAAGACGTGGTAAGAATAATAAGAAAAAGGGTCGTATGGATCCAATTCAATATTTAAAACCTTTTTTTTTTTTTTTTGTGAGAGGGGAGGGCTCACCTGTGTGTGTAAGTATATGTCGCTTGAGGTGGTAGCTGCTCCGAAAAGCTCCATAGCAGTGATCACAGATGAAGTTCTTCTGGACTTTCAGGGAGCCATCGTCATCCATGTCAAGTGGAGGCGGTAAATGCTTTAAACACGAGCACAATCACATGAAACCGAACTCAACGGCAGCCCTGTTCATTTTAAGTGGAGTTTTGAAACAATCCCTACCTCCTCTTTAATTTTGTTGGATGACGCTGACTTTTTGTGTTTCTTCTTGGGTTGCAAATTCTGGTTCGCCTGCATGTCCTTTCCATCAATCATCCTTGATGAGTGGTAATCCCCGTCTTTTCGGATTAGCTTTAGGAGAAAGGAAAAGATAAAAATCATTTGTTAAAGTGCTTTGCACAGATGCACAACTGAGACTGAGCGAGTTTGCAAGTTCCAAACATATACTGAACTAGAAGGCATTTCAGGATTTCATGGGTTAAATTTAGGACGTACACAAAGTATGAAAAATAGGGAAAATTAGAGACCCAGAATTACTTTCAAAATAACAAAATTTACTGTCATCCAACTATCAGCACAGGATTTCCTTGGGGTGGGCTCCAGTAATAAGGAACAGAAACATAACAGGCATTTGTAGTTTTATTTCTGTGCACTGTCAGTTAGCTAAATAATTATATTTCATAAAGAATTATATGGGACTAACTGTGAATGTCAACAATGCATTGAACAAAAGGCAAATGAAGCGTTAAATGTGCGTAAGGATCTAAGACTTGTCTAAATGTAATTTAAGACCTACAACGCAAAATATAGTCGTATTTAAGACTTTTTAAGGTAAAGTGGAAACCCTGCTTTTATAAAACACGTATACAGCTAAAGTGCAGGTTTGTGTAGGTCCTTACCAGTGTATTTTTCAGTAACTATAACTCCTCCTGAGGTCATGAACTAGAACTTAAAATATTCATTTAGTGTGAGTGTAAGATCTGGAAAATGTTACAAAACCATCTCTAAAGAGTTTGAAATCAACAAATTGACAGTCACACAGATGTGAACAAATGGAGGAGCTTCACCTCCACAGGAGCGGACAACAACAATGATCGCTCCAAAAGCAATAATGGTCTGAGGGGTCACAAAGGAACCCGGGGTAACTCCTAAGTTACTAATGGTCTCTCTCACGTTGGCTAATGCTCATTAATCCACCATGTACAGGAGAACACTGCACAGCCACGGTGAGTGTGGCAGAGTGTTCAGTCTGCTTAACATCATGTGGAAAAGTCAGGCCTTGGGAAGATGTTTTGTGTACAGATGAATTAGACTTATTTACTTTAAATGAGAGACTGATGTCTGGAGATCGCCCATGAAACATCATCATTTACTTGTGGTTTTTAAGAGTGTTACTTTTATGTGCAACTAAGCTACTGTGACCAAGTAATTTCCCTTGTGGATCATTAAAGTCAGCCTAAGTCTGTCTTGATTGTTTGAGCCTATTGTGCTGCATCTGGGTCAGAACGGCTCGCCAACACTGACCAATATTTTCTGAATTACACAAGCAAACAAAATGCTAAGACAATCGATTTTCTTGAATAAATAAATGTAAATCTAAACATTTCAGTTGCATTTGTTCAACTGCGTTCTCTTTGTCTACTGTCAGGACTTGTGTAAAAATCTGCTGAGGTTTTGAGTCATTTTTTAGAAAGTTCACAAGGACACAAAAAGCTTTAGCTGACTTTCTGAACTTCTTTCTGTTTTTCCCCTCAGTGTAGAATAAACAAAGAAGCTCCTGTGTTAGAGCACAGGACTGCGTCCAGCCATTCTCCCTCACCAGGGGTGGACAGCTCCCGGCTGAAGGATGGCCCATGTGGCTGTGGTGGGGCTGTCCATGGTGAACCTGGTGGCCGTGGTGGTTGTGGCTGTGCTGCGAGTGGGTCTGATGGCTCTCGGGACTGGCTCTGTGCCCCTGACTCAAGGGAGACATCATCTTCTTCTGGCCTGGGATGTTGTTGGCCTGCATCAGGGCCATGCTGGACAGCACCGCCTCACAGCCCAGCAACCCAGCCTGGCGACACAAACAGCATGTCAGAGCGGGAAAATAAGGAGGTGCCACAAGGGCTCCTTGCAGAGACAAGGAGACAATAGGGGGAGATGCGGCTGAGTGATGGGAGTGACATTTAAATGCAAGACACTGAATCCATGACGGTGATTCTGGAGATGAGGAGGCTGCCACTGACCCATTTCATATGGTCTCGCACAGAATTGTTGGAATGGTGTGTCATCGCCGTGGTTTGAATGCGTGTGTGTTTGTGGGGGAGAGAGGGGGCTTCACTCAGGATGAGGGGTGACAGAAGAGAACACACCCTCCCAAATCATCAGGGGGCCACAGCCTGAAAGTAGAGGCATGACATCATAAGGCTAACATTTTTACATGCTGGTGTCTGGTGCTGGAGATCGAGGCCAATCCGACTGGATTTTTATAAATCACCACATCGGTATATACTGAAGTTTATGCCCAGCACCGATATGAACCAAAAGCCCCAGTGGTTTGGTGCATGCCTCAGGTTTACATGGCTGTCAAAAACATAAAAGAAAAAACAACAGATAGAGGTAATAAGGGAAAGTTGGTGAAAAACTGAGAAGAAACTTTAAACGCAAAACACATTAAGGTATGTACAATGCACTCATCAAACGACTGATTCATACATTGGGTGACAGTTTGTTGTGAACCTCTGTAACACTGTCCAGTGAAACAAGGCTACGTCTACATTACATTGTTACATGTTTTAAAAATGAAACAGACACCGTGCACTATTCTTTAAAGTAATCCTGCCCTAATATAGCTGAGGAAGCAAGTTTCAAAGCATATTAAAACAAATTATAACATAACAAGCCTACTTCAAGGGAAGTCGTGATAGTTTTTACTCAGTTCAAGTCACATATCACTAAACAGTGAGCTGGATCTTTCTGTAGAAATATCTTGTACTGACACAGATAGAATGAAATGTGGTCCTCCCACCCATCAGTGATTTGTAAGTAGTTCCTAAGCACTGCACGATCACAACACTGCATAAACCAGTGGACATTTGCGTTGTGGGTGTTTCAGAAACATTTACAAATGAATTACACACAGATCGTACAGATGCATTGGCCCTTTTCCATCACTGGTAACCAGATGGGGAAGTTCAGAAATCAGAATCTAACCTGGAATAATTCACCCAGAATAAATATGAGAGGCTGATGTGTTAATCTGAATCAGTAGAACTGTATGCACGCCATCTGAAACTTGGGTATCATTGTGATCATGAGAGCTCCGTCATCTAAATCAAACCAGAAACCAGGCTATGATAGAAAATGTTAGTGTTATAGCAGTGGCAGGAAAATTGCAGGATATCATGCTGTGGTATTCAGTTCATCTAAGAGGCTAAATGTGACCTTTATAGTCAATAAGAAAGCTAAATATTTTTCATATAAAGATGAAAGAATTATATTGAGGCACATGAAGCAGCATCATAATTTATTATTGCTTTGTTATGAGCAAACTATTATAGTGGGCTGTTCTACGGGAGATATCTAATAATACAGCCTGAGCATTTAACCTAATACGGAAAAAAATTTTGGCTTAAATTTATTTTTTTTAGGTAATTCTTAACCATGTGGATTTATGATTTCTGCAAACTTGCAACTGGGTGAGCTAAAGGTTGCTAGCAACGTATCCCAACACCGTTTAGTTGAGAAATGAGAAAATTCCTAAAAACGTGAGTTTCATCGGAGAAGCTACATGCCACTGGAAAAAAAAAAAAAAAAAAAAAAAAAACAGTCTGGCGTATTCAGCTAAGGATTTAAAAGTCTGGGGCATGGCGGGAGCTTCCGCTGAAACAGAAAACAGAAACCAGCTAGCCGGGAGTTGGGTTTTGAGACAACTCTTGGACGAGTGAACCCCCACCCCCCGCCCCGGACAACACAACAACAGCCAGGCGGGCAGGGCGTGCGGGCTCCGCGCCGACCTCAAAATAAAATAACACCTCCCCGACCGGCTACAGCCGCTAGAAACACACGAGTAACACGTTGCGCAACATTTAAAGAGCCGCGAGTGAAATGCACTATAAACCCCACAGCTTACCTTTCGTTTTTCGGGGCGCTAAAGGTTTATATTTCTTGTCGCACTTCCAATTTTTCTCTCAGTTTACAAACACTGACAGGAAACACCACCGGAAGTGCTCCCCGGGGAGGGTTCTGATTGGGCATACGTGCAGACACGTGACCGAAGCGGGCTGACCCACATTTTCGGCCATAATTGTAAGGGAGCGCATGGATGGATGTGTGAGTTATGGAGAAGCTGCAACAACGAATAATTAATCAAGCATCCACAAAAATATGGTTTCTAAATTATGCGATAATGATTTTTGATTGTTGATTGTCTTTAGTCATAGCTGACTGGGGGATTTTGCGGGACCCTCGATTGTTGATCATACAAAATCATACAATTTGAAGCCTTCACTGTGGACACTGGAAATTGTCGTGAACCATTTTGCTCCTCTGCAGATTAATGAAAACGGTCGTCAGTAAACATCTGTATATTTATGGAACAAAATGAGAAGTACATAAAGTATCTGAATTAATAGTAAAGAAGTCAAATTTAAAAGGATTCTGCTTCCATGCTTTGTAGGCCTGCATGGAAAAAAAAGATAACCTTTATGAACAGAAATCTGCGTGTGAAAATGTAGAATTAATGCAAAAGAGACAGGAGTTTGGTACTACAATCTCTTCGGTGTCCATTTGTAATCCAAGTAGTACTGACCCATCTCAATACGGTACGGCATGTAGGTAAACACCGTGTTTGGAAAGACCAATTTTACGCCTAGAGTTGCTATTTGGACTCATGCATCTGGCAATCTTTGCAAGTATATTTGTTATCTGTTAACCTGGCCCATGTTGGGTACACCAAGTCCCAAATAATTGCTTGCCTTATTTTTTTTTAACAGGTTTATTTAAGTAATTTTCAGTTATAGAGACAAAAGTTTACATACATACATACATGAACATAATCCCCTTCCCATATACCCTTCCTTAGGAACAAGAGTACAAGAAAAAACAAGGATCCAATGCTGCATAGGTGTAACATCAATGGGCAGTCAGACAAGTTGACGAGAGTAAATGCTTAAATAACATATGTGATAAGAGATTCAGCTTATTCACGTACTCAGTAAAGGAAGGCTTGTCTTATAAGTCATCAGACGGCAGGAAACTGATTTCAGAGCAGAATTTTGTTCAAAATCTTCTAAAAGTCTATAAAAATAAATTTATTTATCAGAAACCAGGTCAATTTAGTTATATACCATGGTATACTGTCACAGTCGTTTGACTCTAACATCAACGTTTCTGGCACAATGAGGTTTAATAAAATGTGAGCGTCACACTACTACTTTGCACATAACCTTAAATTACAGATGTGGACGATGTTAGATCTGAGAAGTTCTGCTTTTGATCACAAGTCCTTCCCCAGTCTTTCAATCTCGTCAAGGAAGAAGTCCACATCTCTCCGGGAAACCACAGGAGAGAAGACTATCACCCGGAAAAAGTTGACCAGGTTTCCCAGTGGTTGATAGCCCACCATCATGGTGCCTTGTTTCACCATGCGCTCCTTGATGACTGGTGCTACCTTTTGATGAAAAACCAAACACAAAAATAAGATTATGAGGACTGCATTGATTTATGTGTTTACCAGCTCGTGCACTCAAACTCAGTTCACTGATTTGCTGTAAAGCAGACACGTACTTTTGCCAGTCTGTCCTGGTAATCTGCACTTCCTTCCTTCCCTCTCAGGCTTGGTGGTATGTACCAAAAGCAAACATTCACAAACTCAGGCTGTTCGTGGAACCAAATACAAACATGTAATGACCAAACATTTGCAGGAAAGAACGTGTAAATGTATGCTTCATGCTTTAGACATAAACTCACCACACTCACGAGATGGAACCCATCTCTTTTCTTCATTTCATCCACCAGATACCTGCAAGAGTTAAGTGTACACAGCCTGTTGGTCTGGGATAGATTAAAAATTAAAGTGCTTGTATACAAACTGCCAAATCACTATCAATGATTTAATTAGTCTGGCATTCATTAACAAAAAAGAAATATGCCACCTAACATTGAGATAACATGTCTTTACTACCTTACTTTAGTCTTGTCATGTGCTACAGCTGCAGGTGTTATTTACCTCGCATGGACAAAACCTTTATCTACGCGCTCTGCCAAGCCAGCGGAGCCAATGGCTTTCCACATTAACCACAGCTTCAGACAGTCCACTTTGCGGCTGCACTGGACGGACTTATCTCCGATGTCCAGATTCATATCGTAGAATTTGTCCTGCTGGAAGAGGTATGTGGCGCTGGCGCTGTGGCACTGCTTCAACAAGTTCTGGGGAGCAGCAGAGGATCGTCAATACATGCATAATTAAAGACATTTTAACTTTGAAGCCTGAAAATTAAACTGTGAATGCAGACCGTGGTATCCTTTAGCAGCAGGGTGGAGCACTGCAGGCCGGCCACCAGCATCTTGTGGGGATTCCAGGCTACTGAACTAGCTCTTGTTACGCACAAAAAAACACAAAGACGCGGGCTGGATGTTGTCGTCCTCACAATGCAAAATCAATCTGTGTGGCATGCATGTTAATACCTGTCGACGCCTTTCATCAGGTGCCTGTGTTGTTTGGAAAACAGCACACTTCCTCCCCAGGCAGCCTAGAAACCGGGTGAGAACAGACAAAAGTACATGACAAGCTTCACAAAATCAGTGCTTGTCAACATACAGCGTGTTCCGCCGGAAGGACTCACGTCAACGTGCATCCAGATCTTGTGTTTGTCGCAAACATCGGCTATTTGATCCAGCGGGTCAAAAGCACCCTTCACCGTGGTCCCTGATGTGCAGCTCACAAGGAAAGGAACTGCACCCTGACAGAGACAGATGAAAAGTGAGCACAGCTTCCCTCTGCTTCTGTGGGTTGAGGAGAGTCTCTGTGGATCAGACTTGTTCCAGGGCATCCCACAGAAACTTGATCTAATGAATTTAGAGGCCAGGTCAACACCTTAGGTTATTTTCATATTTTTTGAGCTGCTCCTAAAGTGTTTTTGTGTATACGCTGCATCCTGGGGAGTATCATTGCTATGGGCTGGGGGTGTCTGCTCTGGTCCAGGTTGGTAGTACATGTCTAAGTAACATCCACATGAATACCAGGTCCAGAACATCGAATTGCCACAAGCTGATCAATGTGATTTACTTCTCCTGTCAGTGGTTTTAATGTTATGCCTGATCGGTGTACGTGAGTACTTACTAAACTTCGCTGAATTTACCTGAGACTTTGACAGCTCTATATTTCTATCCAGGTCCTCTGGAATCATACGGCCTCTGAAAGAGAATGAGAAAGGATTGATAAGAAGCATTTCATTACAGAATAATTTCTTTTAAATAACAGATGTGTATAGAAAATGTCGGAAAATTGAGAAAAAAAACACATGGGTGACATTTTCAAAATGTGTTTTATGTCCAACAGTCTTAACTAAAAGATTACATAAAGATACAACTAGAGGAGGGAGTGAATACTAACCAGATAATTGTTACTAGAAAAGTAATTTATTCATCAATAGTCTCAGCTCGTAAAGTGAACAACAAATTACCCATCATCCACTTTCACCAAGACGACATTTTCTGTTCCAATGCCAAGAAATGCAGCCCCTTTCTGCACAGAGTAATGGCTCTGGAAAAGAAACACAAGGATGTACATTTAACACGTATGTGTCTCCACTGAAACCGTCTGACAGAGTTTCGTTCAGGCACGCGCCGTTTAAGACCTGTCCTGACCTGGGGAGATGTAAAGATGGTTAGCCGGGGCAGACTCCACAGCCCCCGGGTTTTGACTTCCGGGAAGAGTCGGTAGCGAGCGAGGTTCATGGCGTACATGTTGGAGGTCGATCCGCCGGGGCAGAAAAGGCCATCGCCTTCTGACCAGCCCACCAGCTGACGTAGGCCTTTCAGGACTTCAGTCTCCATCAGCACAAAGACAGGAGCCACTTCATAGGTGAAGCTGCAGTTGACAGGTAAAATGTCATTTCCCTGGTTCAAACAAATTGTTACATATTTACCTTGTTTCCGTTTAATATTTTAAAATAAATCACCTTGTGTCATCTGACCTAGAAAGCTACTAAAGGAATAAATATGTTTGACTTGTTTACACACATTACACATTTTATATCATCTTATATGAATATACACCTAGCACCAGTAGTAGTAACTTACTTTATTTTACATTATTTGACACCTATAGTGGCTTTTTTATGATTTGGTCATCTTATAATAAAGGATTAATAACCCATAGTTCTACCTTTAACATCAAATGTGTCTTTAAATGTGTATGTATCAATTATAATAATGCAACAATATCAAATATTAAGAGAAGTAGTAATGCACCATGAAGGAAAATAATAAAATACCAAACTAAAAAGCAAATATTTGTTGAGTTTTGCTAGATTTGTGTTGGGTTTTGTACTACGCTCAACACTTGCTTGCCATTGCCACAAAATCTAGTTTATTGTATCATAATTTTACCGGCCTATAAACCGAGCCTATAAACCGTTTAGTTTCATTTAGCTTGTTGTTTCTTACAGATTCGTGTTGAGAGCCTCAGTGAGAAATCGTCCAGCCAAGGAGTGATAGTCCACCCCGCCGTACTGCTGATTAAAAAAACGTGGGTGACCTGAAATTTAAAAAAATAAATAAATAAATAAAAAAAATGAAAAAAGAGAAGAAAATATATCATCTCTAGAGTAAATCAGATTCAGTGTGTCCTACTGTCTTTGTAAGTTTGTGGCAGTCTTACTTGTCTTAATGCTGTACTTAGCGACATCTCTTACTCTCTGGAGAATCCTGTCTTGTGGCTCTCCAGTCTCTCTCAGCTCCAGATCCAGCAGCAGAGACAACTCGTCGGGCTGTTTCCACTCACAGACCTATGCAGGAGGAACATGTGGATTAAGAGTTTTATGAGCAGAACAACCACTGTAATCTGTTTGTTTGTTATTTTGTGCTGGATCAGGAACCTTCTGTGTGGCATCCGTGCCTTTGCACAGCACCTCCTCCACGATAATTTTGAAGGCTTCATTCAAGAAGTGTTGGCCCTCTGCATGGTCAACAAGAGGCTCGTTCAGATCACGGAGATTAGCGGATTCCATAGTGGTCCTATCTGTATTGTAACAGCAAAGCAGAGCAGTTAAAATACGTAAAGGAACTGAAACGAAGCGCGTTTGCCATACTCACGTATCAAAAATCTGGTGAATCTCTGCTGCTTTATTACACTGAGAGGCAGTCTGCAGAACATGGCTACAAAGCAACAGTATAATAGACGATATATGGCAGGAGTGGGAGGGAGTTAACCTTTGCCCCAGACTGAAGTTAATTAATGATGTCTAAGACGGGGAAAGTGAACGGGAGAAACTATAACGTCTGTTATACGGCGTTATAGTTTTATTACGGCGTTGTTCATTTTATTAAAGGATTCAAGAGTACGCTCGAGTACAAAGGTATTTGACTGAATTGTAAATTTAGAGTAAAAAGCCAGCACCTCGGGTGTAAGAGGTTGTTCAGTGTTTATTATTATAACCATGACAATCATTTACAGTATAACATGTTATCATGTAAGGTTTATTTAACCTAACAGACCCAAATATGTACATAAGTAAAAAAATTAAAAAAAACATGGACATTTTCAACTTTTTCTCCTGCAAGTCAAAAATCTTAAAAGTTGAGCAAAGGGTTGCACAAAACATAACGAGAGAGAAGTATGATTTAAGAGCCATTACATTAAAGTACTCAAGAATAAAAAACGTATCAGAGAACAAAAGCTCTCATTTAAAACAAAATTTAAAAAACAGTCTTTACAGTGAGAAACACACCAATTCCTCATAAGGGGTTTCGGTTTCAGTGGGAATCCCACAGCGAAGGTGTCATTCGGTCTCCAGCAGAAAGTCGATGCTCTCGGGCGGCAGCGCCCAGTCGTCCTGGCTGAGGAGGGAGTGCAGGCGGGCCGCCGTGGCTTTTTCTCTCTGGCGTGTGCGCCAGTGACGCAACATGGCGAAGACTCGCTCCACGTGGAGAGAATGGTCCTCTTCAAACTGCTCCAGCTTCACGCTGGGGATGTCCAGGGCCAGCCTGCCAATCTCCCTCCAAGATTTGCCGATGGTACGAGCCACTGACATTAGCTGCTTCTCATTCACTAAGCCGGAGCCTGCCCAACGAGACAGACGCACATAAAACAGGTGACGACCTTGTACAGTTTTGAGTGGAATAAATGTTAGTGTAACGTGGCTCACCGTGGGTGCAGGCGGTTTTGGCTGGAATTGCATCTTGTAATTCAGAAGTTTGTTCCCTCTTTCTTGACTGTTCCTTGTTTCCTTGTAAATAAAGAATAGAATAGCGTCTAACTTAGAAAGTGAACATTTAAAAACGATTGTCGAAGATATTGAACAAAAATGTGCTCTACCTGACGACAGTGGGCTGACCTGCAGGTCCTTAATAAAGCAGAGCCTTGGGAAGGTTTCTTGCAGGTCCTGTTCTTTCAAAAGTTCCAGCATCCTTCGTGCTGCTTCGGGACCTCTCTCAATGACATGATCCAGAAGCTCTGTCACCTTCTCACTGGGAACACGGCAGGATTTCACCTTCTGGTAGCCGTGAGAGGAGAGCAGAGAGCGAGCGTCTGCGTGCTGCAGCACGTAATCAGCGTCGGCGCTTAGAATTTCTATCAGCTTTGCCTTCTGGCTTCTGAGCAGCAGGGTTTCCGCTGCCGCCTCCTCAGCCATGACTGGACGCCACTTAGATCAGCTCCTGAAGGAAATGAGGTGACAAAGTACTTTAATGCAAGCACAGACAAAGTGACCAACATTTGAAAAAAACAAACACATATTTAATAAAGGACGGACACAGGTGGCGTTGCCTTGGCAACTGTTCAGTGCATCTGTAGGGTACATAAGTCCATCGTTTTTTACCAGAGTTGCACCCACAGAAACAGAAAACCCTCAAAAATCTGAATGTGAATCTGTTTCTGAACATTTGGTGAACTTAATGCTACTTTGAGCTGCTGTTTGTTAACCCACCAGGTAGAGAACAGCTAGTTAACTTTGGTGCAGTTTCTTGACAGCTACATGCTACATGTCCGTGGTCAGCTCCCTGTGAATGCAAGCTAAGTAACGGGACGCCACTGTGCGGTACTCCATAAAACCTTTACTGCATCACTGACGTTAGCTCATGGCTAATAATGTAATCTGGATGCAGTACTGGCTTTAGCAGGGGTTGTTGAAAGACACCTCTGAATTCATTGTAATGAGTACTTACTACCATGTGTCATTTGAATTCTGTAACCCACGTCTGAATCATGAAAACTTACAAGTGCATCTGCAGTGGTGTCACTAAAATGATCCCTTACAGGTTCCACCTGTGCCCAAATGTCTACCGAACCAGAGAACATATGCTTTTCACTTTACAACGTCGACATTACAATGAGACTACTGAGAACATGATTAAATACAGTCTCCCTGCACTAAACATCTATAGGACAGACTATGGACCTTAGTTTCTAAGGGACATTAAGACGTAAGTGGATGTACAATATTATCATTATTAAATGCATTAGTTGATGCGTTTGAGCGTCATCAGTTTTTAGAGTAACATATTGTAGCATTTAATGCAACATGGCAGGCACTGAAAGCGTACAGAACTGTTTAAACTAACTTTATTATGTGAGAGATAGCTTTACTATAGGAGCGCTACTGCACGTCCTTCATCCCAACTACCATCAGGCTGTACAACAGCAGGCTGAGTTAACAACAACTCACATGTAAGACTTGTGTTAGTTAGACTTGTTTTGTTTTTTAAACAATGGTTTTGTCTTATATTGCACAAACTACCTCAGTGTCTACATTTATAATCTTAGCAATTATATCACATTACCAATTTTTAGCAATGTTAATTCCCATTCCACACTGTATATACAAACTGTCCTTATATGTCTATTTTCTGCTGTAATTATTTGTATATTCTTTCAAATTTGATACTGTTTTGTGTATATATTCTTGTCTAATTCCTCACTACTGTGACAAGGAAATTTCCCATATGTGGGTTAAATAAACAATGTCTTATGTCTTATTAATACCAGAGAACTCTTTAAACAGCTCTTCTATACAACAACATGCACAACACAACTGACTGTCTATAGAGAAATAGAAAATAAATACAAAAAACTATGTAAAAGTGATAATAACTTGGGGCTTCCTGGACCATAGAATCAGGGTCCATAGTTTATTTTAAAATTGAAATCTTTTGAAACTCACAGTAGGTCGGATCTGCTGTCACTGGCTTTGCTGTGCATTACAACCTCTGGTACCTGGAGAAGTTCACTGGACACCCAGTGTTTTCATCATGTTAGTGCCAGGTAGCGTCTTCTTTAGATGTGCTTCCCTAGAAACACAAGAGCAATGATAGTTAATATTTATTATATGAGAAATAACAATAATGCAGTGGTGCTGTCATTTATGTTTATGTTACAGCGCTAGATAGCTAGCTATGAAACAGATTATAGAGTAAATATACTGTATTAGGAGTACATAAATATTTGCACACTGGATCAAACCTTAAGTAACCAACTATTACTACTACTATCTACAGTATATTTTCAAATGTAACCAAAGGAAACACATCTGACTGTTTTACAGACATTTGGTAAAAGCTCTTAACCTTGCTAGAGTTAACGAAAGGAAACACAAAAGCAGAATTATTTTAAATAATGCTTACACCTCTGTGACGGACTGACGCCTCAGCTCCATCCTTGCAGCAAAACTTGGATGCGAGTCCAGTGTCGTACAGGCCCCAGGTGGTAAAAAGGTCCAGGAAAAGTGTTTTACTCTCTCCGATACATTTCCCTGAAAAATCAAATCCAGACACTTTGCTCTTATTTCTCGCGAGGCTGTGAGCCTTTACAGCGGTTCACAGAGCAGCTTACATGCCAGGGCTGTTTCTTGCTGAACCTAAACATAGCTACGCTAGCAACAATCTATGTCACAAATGAACCAAATTTGAAATGGCCTGCAGAATGACACGTTTTCACTCTCTGGCCACTCAAAGCAAACTGACTGCATGGATTATTATCAGCTTTTCTGAGCGGGCAGACATGCCCCTGCTAAAAATAGACAGAACTCCACAAGTGAGAATTGCATGCTAGGTCCCCTTTAACAGTTGAATAAATATAACACACAAAGACTTTGTTGATTGCCCAGATTCTACTGAAAGTTGTTATACCCAACGTGTCATTTAATTACCTTGTAATATACTTGCAGTACTCCTTCACAACTCTTTACTTAAAGGTTTTGTGTATGAAAATGAATATAAACAATATGATCCCGAGTTAATAAATTATAGAAGAATACTACATCGGTAGGCTCCAGCCCCTACGCAGTGCCCAAGAGGACAAACGGTTAGAGAAAATGAATGAATGAATACAACATCAGATCTTGACTGTGATGCAGACACAATATTTAAGAGAGACCTGTCTGGCAGCCCTAGATGAGGACAATGTAAAAATGTGGTTAAAACAAACAAACAACAACAACAAACAAACAAACAAATACAGAAATACATCCCCATCTGTGTGCAACAGCTGACTGAAAGGTTTATCAAAATTAATACAGTGCTTAGATGGGCGAACAGAAAACGGAACAGGATGCATAAACGTATGATATTTCTGCACTTTTGCAGTGTCTTACAATCACAGTCCCATAAGGAATGTACCTGTTGCCGTACACTTCACAGACTCCCTCTGCCATCTTAAGATAAACGTATTCCTACTCTTACCATTTATTGTAAAAGCAGGTAACAGTAATACAGCCACGCGATTTAATACCAGCAGTGTTTTTGCAGACAAATTAGAAGACAGTAGGACTTTCATACCCTTTCTTGGTGCCGCTGCCCTTCTTCTTCGTTTATTTCTCTCATGAAGGACCCGCTCAGTCTTCTTCTTCTTCTTCTTCCTCCTCCTCCTTTCGTTTTTACCGCCACCTAGCGGAACATATAGAACAGGATCAGATTTAAGTATTTTTTAAATGGACAAATACTAACCAGAAATACTCGTCTGAGATTCACAAACATATTACAAAAATCATAGGGGTTTATGTGCTGTATATTTTAGAGGAACCATCCGTACTTGAGGACGTTGCTTTTCTGGTTCATTTGAGTTTGTTTTTTCTCATTTGTTTAAATCCTGTTGCTGGATTGTGGACACTGTGTACTGTGTATATCTCCATACTTTCTATACAAGTGCCAATATTAATGCTGTTGGTTATTTAACCAAACCTTTCACACATATATGCTTGTAATGTGCAGTAAAATGTTAATCATATAAAATAGGCAAATATTACCACTGCTACTTATAATAATAACAACAATAATAATAATTGCATTTCCATTGTTGCTTTACCAGTGAGGGGATGATTTAACTGCAAAGACTGACCCAGACTGTGAGGATTTGTTGCCACCTGGTGGAACAACCTGGCAATACACTGGCTCATGAGAGAAATGTACCTTTTGGAGAGTGTTGGCTTTGTCCTTGCCACTCTGCTATGCTACACCATGGTTGTTCAGAGTTCTCCTGATGTAGGATTCATGAACGTTAACCCTACACCAATGTGAGAGAGGCATTTTGTTGCTTTGAGGTGGTTTCGTAACATTTTCCAGCCTGACGAGCCACCACAGCTCTATTTCGGAGATGCTCAGATAGCTCCTTTGTCCGTGCCGTCATACACTTCTGCAAAGGTGTTGTGATCAGAGCAGATCAGATCTTGATGATTTGGCCTTGAAATAAACTTGTAATCCTATGGCGGTGCGCTTACTTTTGCACCTCAGAGATACAGGATTCAAGAAATTTACAGCCATTTGCGCATGTACACATAGGAACTCTTGTGCAGTCTGGAAAGTCTGATGACATTTTAACTCATTTTCATGCTGTGCAGACACTCAAAATGTTAAAGCAGAAGAGAATAGAACAGAAGAGAGCAATTCTTTGTGTAACTGTGTTTCTCAGAAATGAGCTCAGATTTCTCAGCCAGGAAACATGCACCTACTGTTGTTCTCACTGATCTAAATAGTTAAACTGCAAACTAAACGTCTCGTCCGCCTGGACGCCCCTCCTCGGAACAAGAAGCTCAACACTCGACGCTGAGAAATGCGTTCGTTCTTCGCAACTGGCACGCTGCAAACATGGGAATAAATATTTGATTGTCTGAGGGTGCACAGAAAAGATTCACTGACAGAAGATGTGCCTGTGCTTGCTAGCACACACAAGGCAGGCAGTGTGAAGGATGTAGGATTTACAGTGCATCTCACTTTCGTGCATCGCCGGAAAGGACAGGCTTGTAGCTGTTGCTGGACAACAATTATCAGGGACCACCGGTCACAATTCTGCTTAGCCTGTTTGCTAAGCCTCAGCTATGGGAAATGACTAATCAATATCTTATTCCTGGACAGATATTTGCTTTGTGAGAGAGGAAAAGCCTCTTGAGCCCATTTCATCTATACACAGTATACACTCTGAGTCACTGTGTGTATAAGCTGTCTGAATAAATCCAGTTTTCTCTGTGCCTACAGTGGGTGGAAAGAGTGAAGCGAAACATCATTTATTCCCGTTATTTATTCTTACCACCCAGGTGAGACTGCTGTATAGGAGGGAGGTATGCATAATTCATCCACATTTATGTACTTCTAATGACTTTATTACGCCATGAATCTGAATTATATTCAGGCTCAATCTTGAGAGGATGCACAGCTGAAGACAAAGGTAAAAATCTAGTGATTTACTGATCTAAAAAAATCTCGCACCGGTGTATAATGTGCATGTGAAGTGCGCAGTTGCACAGTTTGTATCGGATTATTTCAAGTCAAGAGGAGCGTGGTGCACAGGGAAAATGACAATAAACTCACTTAGCTGATGATCAAGTGTGATCCCACTCTCACGCATGCGCTTTTCAGGCCACCATTGACAGAAAGTGTTCTGTCAAGTGGTAAACTCCTCTTGTACCTGCACGCCGGTGGCGGATGCTATAATGGCTCTTGCTCTCCACGCTGCTGATAGCGAGTTTTCGTATGAGTGGCTCTGCCTCCATTCTACAAACCCCCGCACCTGGAAAATTAGGATTTTGCAGATAAGAGCATGCACGTCTGTTTATTTATGCGTGTGTACAGTTCAAGAGGGATTCGTCACAGCAGCTTATCCCCTCAGTGCCTGAAGAGAGAAATTAGATTTACATGTAAAGTAACTGACAAGGGAAACCTGTCTAATGACAGTTTAGCACTCGGCAAAAAGGAGCTGGCTCTTCATTGGATCAAACATTTCTTTGTTCACAAGTCGGGACTTTAATGTTTTAAAGACACAAGCTTGCTCAAAAACAAGACTTCATCAGGAATAAAATCTTTATAGGAGACTTTTTTCATTTGAAAAAGTATAAACTTTACACCGGACACCTCTCTTTTCACGTATTTAAACATGACCCCATACTTGCAATGGTTTTGCACCAAAGCTCCAGCCTTGTGTGACCGTATGAGACGGAAAAAAAAGTTCCACCAGAATCCAGAATTTCATATAAATAGACTCTGCCTTAGGACCAAAATTGATTTTTCTCCCCAAGTAGAATGTGTAGTTTGTGGCGGACGGGGCCGACTTTAGCTCAGCCACACATGGAGGCCTCTGAGATGTGGCCCTCCTCCCGGGGTGGAGGGAGCAAACGCGAGCGGACGGACATGCATTTGAGTGACTCTGACATGTCTGTTTGTTTAACATGAATTATAGATGAAAGACCACAGCGAACGGGGAAAGAGCGTGGCAGCAGGACAGCAGAACAGCGAGAGGGAGGAAAGGGAGGAAAGGGAGGAGCTCTGCTTAAAAGACCGACACTGGGAAGGGAGTGAGCGAGAGGGCAGAGGAAAGCTGCTATTCACAGCAGAGTGAAGCCGTATTGTAGGTGGAAAGCTTCCATTTCCTCAACAAAGAGGCCGGATTTAGTTTTATGAAGGAGAATTTCAGCAAGGCTCGAGTCAGACCATTTAAGCTATGCGATATGACACACTTACTTTCAGAGGAAAGAAGGGTGTATTATGGTATAACGGCAGGATGACTATCTGTTATCATACATCATTTAATGTGCACTCTCTGATCAAATATATACGTGAAGCTGTTGTTCACTATGGGAGGAAGACAGTTTGCAGATGACATATAGACTGAGCCTGTAATGTAATTGAGGGGTCCATTAAAGCTGGTAGAAGTGTAAATAATTAAAGTGCTTGTATGCGTGCGTTTCCACCCCTACTCAGAGAGTTTCTGAAAAATAGTAAACACACTGGCCTTTAAGCATAATGAGTGGAAAGGACAGTGAGTCTGACTGACAGGGCAGACATATACAGTACATTTTCAGACTGCACTGAAGCCAGGGAGGAACCGCTGGAGCAAATGGATGGATGGGTCCGAGTGTGTCTGCTTTGTTTGTGTGCTGAAGGCAGGAATGTTTGCAGGAGGAGGAGGTGGGGGCTAAAGGGAAGATTTTTTTTAAAAAATGGACAAAGTTGAGGAGTTCAAAGGAGCAAATCACAGCCTAATGCACTGGGCCATCACAGCTGAAGTCGGAGAAAGAGGCGGGTGGGATCCATGGAGGAGGAGGAGGAGCTGCAACATCACATCAAAGGAGCAAAGCAAAAGAGAAAAAGCAAAATGAAACCGGTTGCTGCCTGGGGTGTGAGTCCACCTCTAGAGGGAGCTCTTGGCATTCTGTCTGAACGCTCATAGCTGGCTCCTGATTTCAACTCTTCATTTAAGCACAAATTTTGGATTATTTGAGCCACAAAGCTCTGTCTTCCCTAAACCCTGCAGCCTCTCTGTTCTGGGACATGAGATGACACAATGGCCCTCTGGCAAAAGAGGCCGAGGCAGGTTTCCTGAGCTCCCAGAAGAAACCCAGAGGCGAGAGAAGCCCACGTTCAACCGGGCTTTGGTCGGGACTGTCCTCAACTCGGCCACTTTTGTGAGAAGTGGGGTGACTCGGGAGAATGTTTTCTGAGGACATCAAATCTGGCCGCTTGAACCAAGACAGGAACGCATCACCATTTTTAACACTGACCAAGCATAACGTATCTGTTAATGAATTTAGTATCATTATGTCTTTATAACAACACAAACAACACAAACACTAACCATCTACCTACCCTTTAATCAGGACGTCTTCCTTCATAAAGCTGTAAACAGATTACAACTCGCCGCCAAAGCCTGCCTCTCCCTTCAAACACATTCACTGCTACAGTAATTACTCTACATCACACACACTATTCTGTACTGAATATTGTGGATGATTGAGAGTTTACTGTAATATTGTCTAAATGACAAGCAACATTATTAAGTTTCAGTCTCTCACACAACATACATCAGCCTTAACTTGTGCTATTGTTTGTATAGTGATTAAATTCTACACGCGTGGTTCGGTCTGATGTATGTATGTATAGCAGATGTCTGTCCGTCTTGTCCTTCCTTCTCTCCTCTCCCTTCTTGTCTCTCATTTTCTGTCTTTACCTCTGTTGGCCAAAAGCAGATGGGTGCCTCCATGTAAGCCGGGTTCTGTTCAAGGTCTCTTCCTGATAAAAGGCAGTCACCTTAGTGCTTGCTCTGGGGGTTTCAGGCCGGGTTCTGTGAAGTGCCTTGAGACAATATGTATGGTTATTACATATTCATTTCTAACTTGTTTTTAAGGCATCATCATGTTTCTCCAGTCAACGCTGCTCGCATTAGATACTTGTCTCAAAATTGGTAGTGAGAGGTTTGCACATGCACTTGATGCACTGCACACAGTCACATTTGGAGAACGCGCCACCTGCAGCAAGGGTACATTCACACAGGACTTCATTCAAAGGGAAAACCATTGGAGATACGACCGGTCGCAGGGTGCATCATCTATTTATGCTGGTTACTGTAATAGCGGCAGCATGAACAGATGCAGCGTCGTATTGTGTTTGTCGGTTTGTGTATGTAGCCCAGTGTTCTTGCATGTTATTCAGCTTCCTTCTGACTAATGAGATGAAGTTGGATAGCGAGAAAGGAAACAAATACGACTCCGTTTTGGCTGCGCACATACGTGATAAATTGTGTGCGCAGTACACACACACACACACACACACACACGCACGCACACACACACAAACAACAGAATATACATACATGTGCATATTTGAACGGGTAAAGTCTTGTTTTGGCTCCAATGAGAACACCGAACAATCATCCAGAGGCAAAAATAGAAAATAACAATCCAGATAATAGACACAAGCTATTATTGTGCCCCTCTGTGTCATCAAATGACCAATACTTCTGAATTATCAACTGAAAGAATCCAATGAACGTCGCGGATTTGATCAATACAGGGAAACCTTGCTAACTGTGACAAAATTAGACCCGCGCTGTTACTTTCTTTGCCATCATAAAATTCAATTACAGAGCAAATTGTCTTTCATTTTTTTTTGTCAGCCCCCAACCCCCTATTATTACCTCCAGACTCTCATTTCGGTTCCAGTCACCATCATAATAACGCTATTAGTGCTGGGAAAACAGTGAAATCTACGACTGGGTGGAAGAAAGGTCCACTTGATATACCCTGGGTGTGTTTCTCCCTTTTTTCCTTATTAAACCTCCTCCTGTGCTAGATATTCTAATTAAATCACCGGGAAGCAGAAGACAAGCTAATGACTTTGAGTGATTTACGCATGTGTGAGTGTGTGAAAGTGGTTGCGAATGCAGGCTTTGAGCTAGTATCTATGTGTCTGTGATTTTAAGTGCCTGTGACAGACATCACTCTCTCCTCCTGTGCGTCCACTGAATATGTGTATTTATGCCTGTGTGTGTTATAATTGGTGGTCGTCGGGGTATGGCGGTGATTCACATTTGAGGGAGGAAGTAATCTTACTGAAAAAAAAAAAAGCTTTGCTTGACAGACTATGATAAAAAAAAAGTAAAAAAAAGAGAAGATCAGGTGAAAAAAAATGTGTCAAATATTTCACTCTCCACTGTTTCCATGTTTATTTTAGAGCTTGAACAGCATCTGTTTTTTTGACAGCTGATGCAGGTATTTATTAGCCAGGTTGCTAATAACATCTGTGCGGGGAAAATCCTTGAGTTTCTTTACGGTTAATCTCGGAATAAGGAAACTCAATTATCCTTGGTCTTTCTGGGTTCACCTATTTTCCACATGCTCACTCGAGTTTCCTTCCACATTGCAGATGAATGATGTTCAGGTGAACTGGACTGCAGTCACAGTGTGTATTTGTCTGCCTGTCTTTTTTCTGAGCTCAGAGCTGGAAATCAGTTTGCCATGGTTCCCTGCTTTCCACCCATTGTATGCTTGGATACATTCCAGAAACTGACTTCCACTACAGCAGCTGTGGTCATAAAAGGATAGGTTTATGTGTTCAGGACCATCTTACAACGGTTAAAGGCTCTTGTGTACGTTAAAGCTGCTTTTTGCTTTCGGAAATCATCCTTGTGTTGTCCACTTAGTGTGTTTAAACATGGATTGGCCCTCTATGACTTCTCTCATGGGATTCCTGAAGAACACTTTTAGGCAGACAGCTGAGGAGTCAGGTGGCCCCTCGCCTGTCACTCAAAGTAGCCACGCCCTAAATCCTGCATAACTTTCAGAGTTAGCATGTGCATGTGCAGTAGGTACACTTTTCTGCTATGCACATATACACCGATCAGCCACAACATTAAAAAACCACTGACAGGAGAAGTAAATAACACCGACCATCTTTAGACCTTTCGTGTAGATGTTACTCAGACATGTACCGCCCACTTAGACCAGACTACACACCCCAACCCCATGACAATGACACTCTTTGATGGCAGCAGCCATCCCCAGCAGGATGCAGCCTGACACAGACACACATACAAACGCGGTTTAGGGAAAACAGCAACAAAAACAGCACAAGGTTTAGACCTGGCGTCCAGGTTCACTGGAACCCAAACTGATCAAGTATCTGGGGGATGCACTGGAATAAACCTGAACTGCAGAGGCCCCTCCAATCAACCAATAGGACCCATGCACCACAGGACACCCTCAGAAGGCCCATGTCCATTCTCCGATGAGTCACATCTGTTTTGGGGGCACAAGGGAGACCTAGACAATGTTAGGAATAATAATACTTGAAGAAGCCAATGACTGAATTAAAGCAGTGCATTACATGTAGTTCACATAAATGTGTCACTGAGCCTGCAGACACTTGCACTAATTATCCAGGCATATGAGTGTGTGCTTTTGACTCCAACCACATCCTCGCATATCTCCATATCCTTCTGAGGAACTGTACCCATTCTGTCCCCATAGTTCTTCATGCTATAATCAGACAATCACTTAGTGCCTGGCCTGAAACCCACAGACGGCCCTATTCCTCTCTAGGCCACAGGAATGGAGCATTACGCAACGAGTGGCCTACCTCAGGTCATTAAGATGCCCTCACTCAGCAAAACGGGCACATCTGCGTGTGCTGATCAACCCGGCCCGGTGGTTGGTAGAGGGATGATAACTGCACGCTAATTAAAAAGCCATTCATTGGAGTGAAAGGCCAATTAAGGGCCTAATATTTGATAAGGCTCTCAGTTCACTCAGCAGCAAGCCCACCTGGGAAGTATTTATTAAATGTTAATGGAGACTGTAATTAATATCCAGGCCGGATTAACGTGCTACAGAATATCGTTCCAGTTCACACAGAGGGAGAGAGGGGGAGAGAGCCTGCGCGAAGAGAAAATGTAACTCAGCGTTTTGCTCTGGTAGGCCGACGCGAACGCAAGAGACTCTCATACAGACGTGTCATCGATCCAGAGTGCTGCATCCACGGAGCATGGTGACTCCTTTTGCAAAAATTGTTGGGGAAATATTCAACTTCCTCGTCACAGTTTACCATTTCTAAATACAGCAGTCGGCTAGATCTTCTTAATTGGATGATGGCTTCTCTGTGTGTTGAGGTTCACACCGATGGGCTACGAAACCTGAGGGTTAGAGCGTTTTTATAAATTGGCATTGTCTGTGTGTGGCTGCTTCTGAAAACAGAATGTATTCTCTGTTTTAATGTACACAATGTTCCTGCAGAAACTAGTGAAATATGTCTTGTGTACATTACATACATATTCACTCCTAAGAGACTCTTGGAGACAGATCTTGATGTTTTCCCATTTGGTGTAAATGCTTAAATCCGTCTTATCCTCATCCTCATCCATTTTTCCATCATGTTGCCCAGAAAAGGTCCTTTGACCAGGTTATGTAGGTTTTAAACTTAATCAGCTCCACACTAAAATAATTTCTGTCACTCGCAGTGTTAATGAATCAATTGTTTGCACAGTTTATTTCTACTTTTCTTGCCTGCATGACTATGTCCTGGAAACGTCCACCACATCTTTGAACTTTACACAACAAACGGCCACCAACTACCTGTTAAGCGCCTTTCTCTTGTCACAGACAATAAAACATTTTATCACAAAATAACGTAAAATAAGGACTAACTAAAGACAAAAAGGTCTAATAACACTGGCTTTTAATCAGTCTGGGTGACTGGCCAGGGAGGGCCATAGGTGGGCTACACTCCACCCAGCAGGACCTAAATGAAAAACACTGAAACACACAGACAAACACACAGAATCCACAGAAAAGGCCCTGGTAGTGTTAAAGGCCCCCCTCACACGTCCCTCCTTAATGTATCTTATGTTGAGCCAGTACGACTGCAGCATTAATGACCATCTAATCAGACGAGGCTTTGGTTTGGAAATTGTAGGGAAGCCAGAAAGGTCAAGGGGTTATGATCAGTATAGACGACCAAAGGAACAGCACCAGACCCCACATATGCATCGAAACGAGCAGGTTAAGTTTTAAACTTAATCAGTCCCTAAGATTATTTCTGTCAATCCGTCACAGTGTTAACGAATCTTAGCGAATATTTGCACATCTTCACAGTTTATCTCTGTTGCTACCTCCGTGAAATGTCCACCACATCTTTCAACTTCACTCAACAAACCACCACTAACTACCTGTTATGAATCTTTCTTTATGAGGCTAAGATTGCAGGAACACAGTGTCCCACTAATGACCAGAATAACAGCCCTGTCAGAATAAAGATACCTTAATCGGATCAGACCGGCCTGATCAGGAGGAATATACAATCAGATAGACAGGGGTGGTGCAAACATCCTGTAATCCGTTCAATAGGAAAATATTAGCAGTTAATGACCGTATAAACGCTTCATGCGTCTTCATTTCTCTCTGTTAAGAACAGATGCATCCTTTCGGTAAACATCATGTGACCCGTTTCCAGTAGAGATAAGATAAGAGCAATAAAGATGAACAAAGCCAGAACCGGTGTGGGAAACTAGTTATTTTTCTTCTGTTGAATGACTTCTTTGTTGTCAGTGAAGTTGAAGAAAAGAATCTTCCCTCTACTTCTGCTCTTAACATTCAACTTCCTACTATGGGCAGCGCCACTAGCAACATATAAACAAGAGGTCTATTCTGACTGATGCTTTGGCGCAAACTGTCATTTTATTAGCGTCCATGTAAAGAATTGGAAAGTTAAAATATCTAATGACGAAGAATGAGAATGACGAAGGATGTAGTCAATGAAGAATGAAGTCTCAAGTGACCAAGCATTATTTACGCTTTAGTCTTTTAGTACAGTGTGCAGCATGAGAGAGCACAGCCAGTACCACTACTTCCTTTCTGTCTCTTTCTGTGTAGTTGCTCTGTGAGAGTGACTGTCCTGGTTTCCTCTATTTATAAGTTGAACCTCTCTGAAAACCGTGCTCCTGGTCCTCCTGAGCGCCACAAAGCTTTGAAGACACTCTCAGACAACAGAAGACAGGCCAAGTTGAACTGTAGATAACGCACATGGCGAAATGATTTCCCCCCGGAGCAGGCCTCTGGCTCTTCTCTTTCTGTTACAAATTGTTTTGTTTTGTTTGTTACTGCCACTGCGAGTCGAGTTATCGTCCGATGCTGGTTTTCTTTCATTCACTTCTGATTGTGATGAGCTGCTCGGGTTTTTACTTTCGACCTTGTTTACATCCCTTCCGCAAGCCATTAGGAACCATGTAGTGTGTCTTCATTACTGTTGGCTGCTCTATTAGCCAGGACTAATAGACATGGTCACAGAGGAAGGACATGCCGATAGCACTAAAAATGCTAAAGCTAATGATCTATCGGCTCGATAGCTAAAGGTTGAGCTCTAACAATGGTGAAATGTTGCTCAGTAAAAGCTCAGTATAAGCTGTTTACCAGCAGGAAAAACACACCACACGGGTGATTTATTTATTTATTTATTTTTAATCTGGTTGTTAATCTTTGCCCAATCTGTCTGTGATGTCATAATGACTCACATTTGAACAGTGTTGTGTGTGAGCGAGACGAGAGCTGACATCAGTGCCATGAGTAGTGTATTGCACAGTGAATTCATAAAATGGCCTATGTGCGGTTAAAAATAAAAAGACGCCGATCAAGAGCCTTGAGCTGGTGGTTTTTCATTTCATTACACATCAGTTTGGCCCAGAGTGTGTGTCAGCTCGTGCATTATTATATGCTCACGTGGGTGTGTATTCCAAGGGACCGGAAAACCAGATTAAAACTGCCGTTGTTTCATTTAGCTAAATTAGCGGACAATTAGCTGATTCATTGATGTCTGTCTGTCAATCTTGAAAATGCTTCTCTGTTTACTGTAAGTCTGCAAACCACAGAGTCAGCGGCGAGGCGGAGCAGTACGGTACGTGCCTGCAAGTGAGGAGGGTCAAAGGACGCCATAGTAAATAGTGATAGTTTCAATAATAGATGTGTGGGTGTGTGACTGACCGCATGGCGAGCAAACCGCAGGAATGAAGTGGGTGTGTGTATGTGTGGTCTTTATTGGTCAATAAAGTACACAGGCCTGCCCTCGAGTGTAAATTTACTGTTTCCGCGGTCAGTTAGTTGCATGCACGTGAGTGTGCGAAGCAGTATTAAGGCCACGGCACCCGGTAAATCAGTGGGACGCAGCGGACAAAGCACTATGTTGAAAAAGTCACCGTTGCGCGGCTGAGACGGATAGGCGGGGGCGGGAGCTGACTATTAACGGATATAAAGTAAGAAAGGGTGGCCGAGCGAACTAGAGGAAATCAGCAGGAAACGGCTGTTGAACGGCGCTCAGATCAATACTAATAACCACACACAGAGAATGACTTCCTCTCATCCCTAATAACTCACACAGAGGAGGAGAGAGATGGAAGCGCACGTCGTGAAGGGAGAGGCTGCAACATGGAGACTGCGAGAGCACAGAGGCGGAACGAAGGAGAGATGAGCGAGAAGTTCAAATTTGTCTGTTTTGCAATCTCTGTTGGTCGCCCGCTTTGTCATTCTCTCCCTTAACTGTTTAATAAGAGGGCAGGGCGGCCAGACGGCCATGTTTGAGCTGCCACTTTATCACTGTGGAAAAGCAGCGCCACCCATTTCCACCTCCTACAGCCCGCACCAAACTGCGCTGATATTTGGAAGATTAGAGAGAAGTGTGTGTGTGTGTGTGTGGAGCGTGTGTGGAGTGTGTGGAGAGTGTATACCGCACGCGGCGTTGGAGAGCCATACAATTTGCGGTGAATTAGATTGTTCTAAAAGCATCTCTCAATAAGAGGCTGGTGAATGCGTTTGCCCTAATGGCCTGCCATTTTATATTTCTTTAATGAAGTTACGGAAGAGGAGAAAATGGTCAACCCCGCCGTGCTCCTCTACACTTGCACAGTTGCTCTCCATTTTCCTCCTAAACGGAGGTGCAGGCATTAACCTTGGCTAATTCTGTCTGCCAGCGAGAAACTGAAGCTGCATAATGCCTGTCCTCTCACACTTTGTCACAGGGGGAAATTCACTCTTTTGGGTGTCTTTTGTGTGTATCTTATTTATTTTTTATATATATATATACTGTGTGTTTTGAATGTGTGAACATATCCATGTGCATGACTATGTCAGCTGAACTTACCAATGCTGTATCAAAGCATAATAATGCGATCCCAGCTTGCTTTAGAGTGACAATCCCATTTCACCCAGGCTTCACAGCTTTGGTGAAATTTCAACACCTTGCTCAAGCTTGAGCGCATTCACGCTCCGTTGATTTGAAACCTCCCTGTGTGTGTGTGTGTGTGTGTGTATGTGTGTGTGTGTGTGTGTGTGTGTGTGCATGCGTGTGTTTGTGAGAGAGAGAGAGAGAGAGAGAGAGAGGAAGAGAAGCACAGACAGAGACACAGGGGCAGAATAAAGTAGGGCTTTATCTGATGTCTGATGAGAAAACTATGCACACATGCAAATATTTCAGCTGCACATTTCCCTGACAAATAGAATGATGAATAATGATTCTTCCTTTTGGTGCCAGATATCTAAACCAATGGTAATGGATTTCTCCAAAGCCTCTCCCGGTGTGTTGCATGGTCGTTTGAAGAGCCTCTTCAGATCATTTCCAGTGACTGTGTGTGTTGGATCTGTGTGGACTTGTGATTCCCAGATGGCAAACAGCTCATTGTCTGCTGCAGTACACTCTGAGTCAAATTTTGGGACAGAGCTTTCATAAGCCGGTCATTATTGTGGAGCTCAAAAGCAGATGGGCCCCTAAAGCTCTGACTGGAATTTGTATCCTACAACCACCACTAGGACATATTGTCTCTAATATCTTTCATGCATTACTTTGGTCAGTAATGACCCTTGGGTATGAAAATACAAAAGAGATGATTTGAAACCTCACTTAAAAAGCAATATGCTGCAATTAATTCAAGTAGTGTTGGTTGATCATGAATGAATCCACGTATATTATCCAGGCAATCTGCTCCGAAAAAGGCTCTTTGTTTTGTCAACAAAACCATTAAAGAAAAGTTTTGACGCTTTCAGGACAGAGGCTGGACTTGAATGAATTAGTACCATATTTGTTTTCTTTTTGCTATACACTTTGTACTTTGAAATGGTGAAATTTGGATCTAAAACCAACTAAACAGATTTCCCATGAAGAAACAACACAGCTCCAGATTTATAAGACTGAGTAAATCTTAGACAAATCTCTCATCTCATCCATATTATGGATTTGATCAGACCGACTGGATGAAGAAGATTCCCTCTTGATTTATTCCAACGAAGGACATCAGTCTAAACGCCTCCCTGACAGACATTTAGTTGTCATCAGTGCAACCTTCCATAAGATATGTGCTGATCAATAGCTTACCCCTGCGTATAGATTTTCTCCGGGGCTATCTTCAGATGGTGCTATATTCCATCAAACAACAATGATACATATTATCGACCCATCTCAATCAATTATTCAGTCCTAAGACATAGACCACGTCTACATATTTTACAGACCTTAATGGCCATATCTGTCTCCTCCTGTCTTTTTTGTTCATCCATCTCTCTCGATATCGAGCTAAGGTACACTCGAATTGAAAAGAGCAATGTCTGTCCAAAATGCCATTGACTTGGACACACACACATAAAAACACATATTTATGAAGAAATACAACCGGTATCCAGCAGGATTATGCATAGGTTTGAGGTCAACAAGGGAACTGCAAAGGAGTTAAGGAAACTGCTAGAAGCAGAGTTACTCTTCTGTAACTCTTGAGTGATACAGAAATGTGTAAAGTGGATAAAATAATTAACAACGAAAGGAGAGAAGAGAGGAGTGACAGCAGAATAAAAATTTGCTATCCTACTCCTTTTTAGTGTCTCTGTACATTCAGGCTAAGGGCATGAATAAAAATAACTTGCTCTGTATTGATCTGACATTGGGGAAATTATTTTCCTGCATTTGACCCATCCATTTGTTCACACAGCAGTGTGTACACTCGCAGCAGTGAGCTGCTGCCTCTTTTGTGGAGCGTCTGGGGATCAATTTGGAGGATAGGTGATTGCTCATGGTGCACGGGGGGAAGCAAACCCGTGACCCTTCGTTCCCAGAGATGCTTCTCTAGCCACTACTCTCCCTCAAGTAGTTTCCCCCACCTGAAATTACATATACATACAATCATACACTGTAGTGTCCAACAAATATTTGATAAGGATCCCTTATTTTAACATTCGTTCCTTGATGTTTCTGAGCTGCAGTGTCGTCTGCAATAGACCGATGTTGGCTCATCTGTCAACACAGTTCAGAAATAGATAAATTCATGAAGATCCTTTTCATGGTGAGATGTGCATCACTGATGCATTTGGTGGCATTACAGGTGATGATAAATGAAAACATATTCTGACTAATACATACATGTTCAGATGGGAAAAACTGTGACTTTTGGAAGAATTTTGGGCACATTTCTGCACGATAGAGGCCAAGCATACACTAGCAGTAAATGATTAGAGGGGTTAGCAACTGTGGGGGTTTACAAACAAACAATAAAAAAAACAAACAAACAAACAAAAAGGAATAAGTAGAACAAGCCATAGTTTAGTGTAAGAGAAATATCAAAGAAATAACTTTGCTGAATAAAGAGGAAGAAGTCTAAACACATAATCTAGAGCTGAAGGTGCACTTTGTCACAGAGTATGAATGTGCGCAGGGGGCATTAATGCATGTTCACGTTTGTGTCCAAACTTTGTCCAACTGGCAGTGACTGTGTGAGGAAAAGAGAGCAGGGGAAGGCACCAGGAGACAGAAGGAACTCTGTCTCCTGACGCTTGGAGACTGATGATTTAGACAGCACTTTTCCATCACATTTCACTGTAATGTATCAAACATCAAACAACACAGATATTTTTTTCATGAATTCATCATATCAATTTTCCCCTGATAAATTGAGAACTGTCATCTGATTAAAAAAAATAAAAAATTACATGACGCAGGGCTATATACAAAGAACTGAAACGCTGTACGTAGTCCTATCCTGCGGAGGGCAGTATCACGTCCAGTTGCAACTACCAACAAGCGTAGAAGAAGAAAACTTAATTTACCTTGACGCTGTATCTTTTTGGAGAGATATCTTAATTTCTTGGTGATACTGACCCAAACTCCAACCGGACAGAAAAGAAAAGAAGAGAGGAGGAGGAGGAGGAGGAGAGTACACCGGCCCTTTTAGTAAATCTGCGTGAGAGGAAGGTGTGAAATAAATTGAAGTTGAATGCGCAGCAACGTTTTAATGTATGCTAATTTTAAGCACCTCGTGATATTAATTAGCATACCATGGTTTGGAGAGTCTGGGATAGCCAAGACTTGATAACACTAATATTTTTAAACTGTGTCAGTATTTTTTAACACTTGTTAGCTTGAATACGTTTGGACTTGGTGTCACAATATTGGTAACTTTTAATTTAAGGTAAACTCTTTGTGGCTGAAGACAAAAGGAGGACAATGTGGATGAGGATGCAACACTTCAAACCGTAAGCGAATCTCTTTATTACACACACCGACCAGCCACAACATTATGACCACTGACAGGAGACGTAAATAACATTATTTGTGACAATAAAATGTCCTGCTGGGAAACCAGGTACCCCCACCCCTTAGCAAAGACACTCCTTGATATAAAAAGTGGAAAAACAGCACAAGGTGTTGACTTGGCCTCCAAAGTCCCGAGATCCCAAACTGATCAAGTAGAACAATATTAGGACCGTGGTCATAATGTTATGCCTGGTCGGTGTATACTATGTTTGAGTCATTGATTTAGCTGCTGCCATTGACATTGTTATACTTGGTGTCGGTGTTGTTTCTTCGCGTGTGCTACACTGGACAAACCGGGGCTGATATTTATCTCCTCCACTGGCCTACTTTAATGAAATCATATATACAAAGTTGAATATACAGATGTAATGGCAAAACAACCAGTTGAATGTATTTCTGTTGGAGAGCGGTATTAAAGATGCATATTATTTGCTTGAGCCCCATTTCTGCTGCTGCGTCCTCATTAGATGAGAAAGTCTGCCACTGTAGAGTCTTAAAATATGGACTTTGTGTCCATATAGAATTCAATCATGGACTTCAATCAAATTTATTGTTGTGTAGCTTAGACAAGTCATTTGGGCAGTATGATGCAAATTTTAGAGGTGGTTACACAGTATTTTGTACTATTATTTTACCCATTACACCGACTTACCATAATATTATGTCAGCGGTGAACAGATTTCTCCGGATATGTTCTCATTAGCTGGGAATGGTCGAATGCATTAAGTGATCCAGTTTAGTTATAAAGTACTGACTTTGTATTTATATAGGACTCGACCCTGTTACAAAACAGTGGAGGTTATTTGTGTTTGGGTATTTGGGATGGCAGATTTAGAGGCATTACATTGTGTTTTGTGTTGCAGTCTTACTTGACTTGCCTCTGGTGTTTGATCAGATTAGATTTGCAAAGACTTTCCATTTTTTTCAGTACCATAGAGAGTGGCATTGCTATGTTTTATTTTTGTTATAGGTTGCATTAGTTGTGTAAGGCTGGCAAAAATGTGACAAGCAAAAGGATTGCACCTATTGTTTTAATCATAAATAATTCTGTTTGTTTGGCAGCTTTGCCTTCGTTAAAGCTAAGGCTGTACTCTTTGTGCCCTGTTGTTGAATGCGAGGCTGTGCAGACTGTATTTCGGCTACTGATGAGTTGTTGTGATTAGACCTTGGCAACCATCACATTGTTCCACTGTGTTCCCGTTGATAGAGTGGATGGATTCATAAATATTTTTGCTGTCTCTCAGCATTCTGTTTGTGTGAATTTTACATCCACGTCAGAGTTATAGAACGATTTAAAGTCCAATCGTATACAACGGTAATATGGATATGAAACTTGCAGTCTTTGACGTACCTTGGGGACAGTTAAGGATGAATATTGACATGAATGTATTTATACCAAACCCCCTATAGATTCTGCTGATTTTCTCGAGTCTTTTATCAATTTCCTCCTTGATCCCTAGTCAATTTTCTGTGTGATTTGGAGCTAGATGGACAAATTGATTAGACTGCAGCCTGAGAGATGACTGTAGCAACAGCAGTAGCACTTAAGCAGTACAGACTGTCAAATACACGGCATTCCTGTTATTTAAAGCCACATTACTTTGAAAAATGCTCCAGCATGTTGCTGGTGTTTCCACTCTTGTTTGAAATGAGCAATGACTTTGAACTTATGTTTGCAATGTCCAACAGTCCAAAAAAAAAAAAAAAAACCATGCTAGAATCTGGGACAACTCAGCTCGAACGTGTTCTCAATCCCCGTTGCTGTTTGCAAAGACAATACGACTTGCAGTAAAATAATATTGAAGTGTTCCCATCATTCCCCTTTCTCTCCTTCCTCAGCCACCGTGCTAGCTAACTTCAGCACCAACGCCAGTGATGTGTTTATTTTTTTCATGTTGCAGTGAAGATTAAAATCCAATTTACTGGTCAGCACTAGATGAGGAGTAAAGATTCGAGTTGATTGCAGTTGCAGCGTCTTTATAGATTTGTTTTGGTGAGGAGCTGTAAATGATCTTCATAGATCGTGGTGTTGTATTACGCGCTGGTCATATGAGGAAAACTAAAGGTGCTTCAGCTGTTATTGATGTGTCCCCGTAGACCATAATGATAATGAATCAGCATGCATAATAGCAGATACCTGAAACTGGTTCGCCTTAACAGAATAAAGTCATCACAAACTTTAATTAATTATACTTGTGAATGTCTTGAAAAAGTGGATATTGAACCGTATTATAAAATTAGATTCAATTAATAGTTAATTTTCAATATAAGACATGAAGTAAAACATAGCAGGGGTAAGTGTTTTTTTATTATTAAAACTTACTCTGTTTCTGATAGCCAGACCAACTACAATACATAGCTGAATGATTTGGGTTGGTGTGTTTGTGTGTGTGTGTGTCTGTGTGCATGCGCTCACGCTCACACGTGTGAAGCGGGTGTGGACACAACTAATGGTGACTTATTAACATCATAATTCAGCCGGGCGGGACAACTAATCACTGAGACCTCAGATAGACCAGCCACAGGGGGTGATGGATGAGGCCTCTGTGTGTGTGTGTGTGTGTGTGTTTGTGTGTTTGTGCGTGTTCATGTTGCTGTGTTGGCACGCATGTGTGTGCGTGCATGAGTGAGCGAGGCCCCGTGTGCGCCAGTGATAGATGGCTTGTGTGGGGGTCCTTTCACACTGAGATGTCTCCTAATCAGTCTTAATGATTGGGCTCCATTGACGAGGTGCCTTGATGAGAATGGGGTTGTAGGCGCAGGGCGTGGTAACAAAACTCTGTAAAACAAGTAACGCATCCAGGGACTATTACGTCTACTTCAGAATATGGAGAAATTATGAGACGAAGCAACAAATCACTTCGGCCTCTGCCCGACTCTCTGTGCGTCTCTGTGTGCGTTAGCGTGTCTGCTGCTGATAAGTGTGTTCAGGTCTGCGTTTTTTCTTGCGTGTTGGGTCTCTTTAGTGCCCAGGTTATTGGACCGAGGCCGTTTGTCACATGGAACTCCGCAGAGAGGAGTCTGTGGACGTCCCTTTCTCTGTCTTCTCCTCCTCTGTCTGTGTCTCTATCCATCTCCCAGCCTCCCCCCCCCCTCCACAATGCCAGTCATCCGTCTCTGGCCCAGTCAGGGCTGTTTACACTCATTTAGCTCCAGCTGAGGTGCAGCAGGGCGGGCGCTGAGGTATTTATAGTCGAAGATAGAATAGCAGAATAAACCGGATGCAAAATAATGAAACAGGTCTAAAGATCTGCCGATGAGCGAGAGTGAGACTGCCATGTTTCTGCTCTCTTTAGCTTGCCGTTATTGCAACTAATGTAAGCAATGAAATTACTCTGCAGAGATAATTTAGCTCATGTCTGATAGGAGTTATTCATAACATGGACAATTCCCCACGCCCCCCCCCCCCCCCCCCCCCCCCCCCTCGCAGTCCCTTAGCAAGTAGCGAGGGCCAGCGGAAGAAAGGAAGAGACAAACTGAATTAGTGTTCTTTTCATCATCCGTGACCAGCGAGCCGTCTGATAACCCTGATCTCATTATGACCGCTAATTGTTAAGTTCTCTCTCCTCTCATCCTGTCTTCCACAGCATGCACACATTTAGGACTAAAGGGCTGTCTCAATGGGAGGAAGCTTCTCTGTTTCTCTCTCCCCCTTTCACTTCCTGCCCGCTAATGGCACCAACTTCAGTTCCAATATCCACTTTTAGCATAATCATTCTGAGCATGGGCAGCAACATGAGAGATTTATGATCTGCTGAATGCAGTCTGGCAGATCTTCTAGCTTTCACATTTCAACCTCTTAGCTGTCTATTTTGTCCCCCCCACCACCTCCCTCCTGCTCCCCGTCTCTCTTTCCACTCACTCTTGCATTCACTGCGTGTTTGTGTACACAGTTTATATACAAAATTAAATGTGTGGCGATTCCCTTTCTGTTAGGTTTGCACTTCTTCTGCTTTTAGTATATTTTTGTTTTTCTCCACTCAAACTTCAAATCTGAATCCAATTCTTTATCTGCAATATTCATTTTAAAATATTAACATCACATCTGGTGTTCTGCTAAATTAAGTCCTGAATATGGGACAACGGAGCATCAGCCATCTTTTGATTATCGGTTTCCTCTATGTTCCTGCTGTGAGTAATGACCATGACTTTTAATGGGGGTCTAACCAGTGTCCTGCTATTAATTAAAGCTTGATTGGAAGAATAAATTAATCTCGCTGTGGTCCGCCCGATCAATAACCCATGTGAGGGCTCCATTAAGCACCAAGGGCTGAGCACTCTGCATGTGATATGTGTGTGTTGAAGGCGTTAGTGGAGTCAAATGGGTCTTTCAGTCTGCAAGTCATTTTCACCCCTATTAATCATAACAGCCTCATCAAGTCGCAGGAGATTTGCCCGCGTGTCCGTGTCCGTCCACATGTACATCCATGTGTGCGCGCGTCAGTGTCCTGTAATTATATGTATTTTTTAATTTGGCTTTGAATTGATTTTGGAATATTTCATGTAGCCTGTGAACAGATGGCATTTCATATATGCAAGTCAGGGGAATATGACATTTTTCACTTGAATCAGTGAAACCCTCTGCTATGAACCGGAGGTAAATGGCATTTGCACATTTTAAAGTTCACTCAAATGAAATGCTAATCCGGGATCTAGAGTCACTTTAATATGCAGGCCAAAATTAGGCTAAGTAATTCTTCATAGAGGTGGCAAATGTAGGCTGACGATGAAACAGGTGAGAAGAGCTATGTATTTAAAGTGATACCATTTTTATTTCAGCCTCTCACACAGAACATGTCAGTAAAAACTTTAGAAGACTGTACCTGTTTGAATCATAACTAGGTTTGATTTAAATTGGAGTGGTGTATTATTGTATTGAAGCACATGAAAGTTTGCTTTCTCACAGAGCATGTGTTTTACATATACCTACATTGCCAGTGGCTCCCTTTTGTCTTATCAGAGTTTAGTGCAAACACTCATTTCCATTTTGACAGGTTCAGGTTTAGGGAACGCTGCATGGTAATGTGTAATGAAACAAAACTTTATTGATGTCCTTGAACATGAATTTTAAAACGTTAACACAAAGTATGAAGCAGTACCATTTACTTTTATTTTCAGAAAATAATACATTGGTGTCTAAAGCAGAAACTTATATTTAAGACGGTAGTGGACAAGGTAGTCTGCAGTTCTCAGGAGGAAATTCTGTGTTCTGCCTGGGTTAACCAAACCATCTCCAAACTCGCCCAGGGCACCAAAATGACTGGAGCCAGCTCTGGGTCAAGGCATCAGCCTTATCAGCAACATCACAAATCCCAGACTTTCATATGCTCTGTCACAGTTCTGGGGAAATCAGTGGTAGTTTCAAAGTTTCATTGCATTCAGGAATGTATTTGTGAAACTTTATTTTGCTCTAAAGGCCAACAAATGACCAACCATCATCATTATACCTGTGCTTAGCCTCACTAGAGTACGGTGACCGGGGGGTGCAAACCAGCGTTACAAACTGGGAAACACTTTTACAAATCTTCAGGCAAATTTATATTTTAGAAAACATTTTTACATATCATAAAGCAAAATGACATTACCATAACACATTTACAAGTCCTGAAACAAATGTACAAGTCAGAAACAAATTTACAAGCAGCGAATCACTTTTACAAGTTTACAAGTGACTTTAATTGGGCATTTTTGTTGTTAAAATCATTATTGTTAATGATTTATTTGTATGTATTAGTATAGTATTTGCTTGTTACGCTCAGCGGAAATGACCTAAGGAGTGTAAATGTAACTTATAACAGAACTAAGATTTTTTTAAAAGAAGATATTAAACATTAAATGATGACTGTATTAAATATATTATATATTATTGTATTTTAGGCGGGACAAGCAGCATCAAACCAGGAGCAAGGCCACCATGTTAGCCGGCTTCCTGCTAGCACCTCGGATAGCGATTAGCCTTGCCTAGCCTAGCTTGAGCTAACACAGTAGTAGAGAGTTGGGTGGGGTGGGGGGGTTCAGTGACCTCCATGACCATATTTGGAGTATCTGAGTGTAGGTTTTGTCACTTTTGTGGACAACATATGAGATGTGTATATATATCATACAGTGAGTGGTATATATCCATGTGATCAACAACAGCAACAAGTCGTATTGGCCACTCCCATTATCACTTCTGGTTCAACCCCGAACTTGGTACATTCCCTTTTTGGTTGATGGTTGGTTGTTTCGGGACTAGTAAAAGTGTTTTGCCGCTTGTAAATTTGTTTCAAGACTTGTAAATGTGTTATGATAAGGTCATTTTGTTTTATGATATGTACAAATGTTTTCTAAAATCTAAATTTCTCTGAAGCTTTGTAAAAGTGTTTCACAGTTTGTAATGTTGGTTTGCACCTCCCGGCCACCGTAGGGTAGGGCAAGCAAGCATGACAGATAAGCTATAAAATATTTGACATGTGGACAGAGATGATATAAAATGCATGTATTTTCAAGAGCTTCAAGCCTGAAGTCACACAAAATATATGGTCCTGTATGACCCCATAGGTGCACAGCTTCTTCCTGAGTAAGCACCGGATTTTAATTCCACATTAACGTGTAGTGTTTGATCAGTGTTTGATGTTTTCTCTTAAATAGATTCTCTCTCTCTCACACACACAATGTCCCCATCAGAGCTTGCACAGAGTGGAGCTGGTTACATTCAGACATAAAAACCCAGAGCAAACAGCAGTAGGTGCTTGTGAATGCACTCTTTCCTATGGAGTGTTGCAGTGCTTGTTAGTCTGGTAAATTGTTTGTCTTGCTAATGATTAATTTGTTGTACTAGAGGTTTTCCTTGCAGCCCGAAAAGACTGATAATCTAAATCCCTGCTCTAATTTCATTACCACATTTTAAATATGCCTCGCACTGTTTGCCGATGCAAATGGGAAGTCGCTCCCTCACCATTCTGCTCCTTTTCTCTGTATTACATTTGAGAATAAAGAAACCAATAAACCCAAGTCCATCTTATGCTATGCATAAATGAATTTCTTACAGAAGGATGTCAAGAAAACTATTCTCTTGCACTGTTTCCAATTTGCTTTCCATTTTACTCCCTTTTTTTTTTTTTTTTGTATTGTGTGCGAACGTGTGTGTGCACGGGTGAACGTCAGCGCGAACATCTATGCTATTGTGTGGCTTTGCACGCTTTAATGGAAAACCTTGCTTGGTTTCCCCAACCTCATTATTTGATAGACCAGATGAGAAATAGATTTATGATTCTGATTAATAGCGTTAGCCAGAGTTCATTGTTTCCACCAGTCAGCCGAACAACTTCATATCAGTCCCGCTAATGCGTTTGAAACACCAGTGCTGTGTGTTTAATAATATTGCTGTTAGAAAAGCCATTTGTTCTCATTTGAGCAGCGACTCTCATTTGGTTGGATGGAGTAGCTCTCCACCTCACCAATCGTGCTGACACTACGGGGAATACCAGGCAAATGAAGAGTAGAAATAGCAATATTTCTACTATCTCATTGTGCAGATCTCTAAGAGTTCCTGGTGGTAATATAGGAATAAAATATATTGAGAGAATATATCGTAGACGTTATGGGAAACTGATTTTAACAACTTTAACTCCTAGTGTGCACTTTTAGCTTGTGTGCAACTTCTGTGGAGTTGTGCTAGAAGGAAAGCTGTGGGACATTTTTTAGAGGAGTTCAAAAAGCTGAATCTATTACAACTTACTCTCTCTCTCTCTCTCTCTCTCTCTCTCTCTACATATATATATATATAAACATCTCATAAAAACTGCATTTCATATTTCATTTGATTCAATATGGAACAAGGATGACGAGACAATTAAACTAATTTATTTGAAATATTGTTTTCAAGAAGAAATATGTCAGTGTTTGATAATTAGATTGCATCATTATGCCATTATGAACTGAACTGGGACATTTGCTAGATGGATGAGACATGAACTCAGGAGATATCACAACCTGAATAGGGGTGGAGTAGTTAGCAAAATGACTGGCTCACAAAGGTTGTAGCAAAATCTGATTGGTTTCAGTGAGAGAATGGGAACGAGTAAGAAAGAGAGAAAGCTTAAGCAGCTTCTGGCAGGGTTAAAGTCTTAAATACAAGCATATTTTTCATTGTAGGTCTTGAATCATCATTAGGGGAGCCCACTCCAGGGATGTCTTGAGTTGATAGTTGAATGACAATAAAGTTTGTCATTTTGAAAGTTATCCTGGATCTCTGGGTTTTGCTTATTTTTCGTACTTTGTTTAGGTTTTAAATTCAACCCATAATGGTCTTCAAATGGCCTTAAAAAGTCTTAAATCTCATTTATTCAAACCTGCAGAAACCCTGTCTTATAGTTATGTTACCTAGTATAAACATAGTTGGCCTAAAGTTCTTCTTGTTGTGGTCACATGCTTTGGGACTCTGTGGGCCCCAGTTTCAGCTGTGAACAGGGGTGCACTCTAACAATAAATGGATGTGGCAGCAAAGGAGCTAATCGGCCAAACAGTGCTGGTCACAGCGGGATACCAGCAACCCTTAATCATCAAGCTGCAGCAAATTAATTACCACAATCATCTACCTACGGCAAATTAATTATCACAATCAATCACCGCAAATTAAACTGGGTCTTAAAATAGCCCCGCGGTCAACTGGCAATCAGCACCTCTGGCCTGCACCCTGGGCAGGACGGACGCATGGAAGCAAATATACCTATGCATAAAGAGCATTTATACATAGTACACATGTATTTATATACAAACGCATACAAAATCCTAAGCACACACACGCACGCCTACAGAATTCATAGGAAGTGAAAGCATGAGACTCATTAAACAGCAAATGTCATCTTGGCGGCCCATTTAATTAGAGCCACGGAGCAAGAAGACAGCGAAGGAAGAAAAGGTGGGAGGTAGATTAAGAAGGAGAATTTGCAAAAACAGTGTTGAATTTGAAAATAATAACATGGAAAAAAGTGAGCATACTGAAGTATATTGACACGAGTTTGGTTTATGAAAAACAAAAACCATGAAACTGAGTTAAAACAAATGTTTGTTTTTCTATAATTACTTGAGCAATACCTTCTGTGAACGCGTCTTAGCGTCGGAGACATGTTGTGACACAAAGTGTCTGCATGAGTTTGTATGTCGTGAATCTGCTTCAGAGCGTAGTTTGAAACTGTACGCTTGTCAACAACCTTGTCAAAAATTTCAAAAGCGAATGTGTTTAGTCGATAAATGTAGTGTTGCGCTAAATTTACTTTCAAATTGTTGAAGTTGCTGCGTCTCCTCTGGGTGTGGATCAAAAGTGTCATTCAAAGTGCATTGGAGTCGTCACTATTTATGTGTATACAGTACGTCCTTCACTACTTTTACCTCATGTGTTGTTATTCACAACTGTCACAACATTTTTATATATATATATATATATAGATATTCTCTTCTCTTCTGCTGTTTACAAAACTAGATCTGTTCCCTTATTTCATAGTAGGATCCGACTGATATGGATTTTTTGGAGCCGATTCCAATATTGGGGTATAAAAAATTGTCTCTTCAGTGATACTCGGAGCAACTGTAGAGTGTGACATAAAAAAAAGAATACTGGATACCTACCACAGGGACATCATTTCTAAGAAAAACACCACATTACCTGTATTTGATTAGTGAAAAATAAGTGTTAACCATAGCGATTACCAGTTATTCTCTAATGGCTATAATCGGCCGGCTATTTTATCGTTTTATCGGCCAGACCCCACTTTATACCAGCCAGTTTCTTTCCAGGTTTGCAGTGTTGCATCACTGAAGCCATTTTCTAATGCACCATATTAGAAACTAGTGAACCATGAAGCAGCACAAACAAGTAAATAGCAGCAAGGAGCCTCAATTAATGATATCTAAACTGACAGCTCATGCCAGCAAGTGATGCGAGCAGAGATCCTTTTGGTGGAAAAAAAAAACCAACTCTTTTTCAGCAGTGCAGACTGACCACACTTTTAAAGTGCTGCTGAAGCTGAAACCGGTTAAAGACTGAAATTGAGATATTGTGTTTGCTTACAGTACAGGTGAAGATTGCCTATCCATATTGTGCCCTAACTTCCCTGCCACATAAACTTTCACATAGTTATCCTGGTCTTAAACTCCAATACTATAAAGTATTGCACCAAATCATCGCCCATTAGTTTGCAACAGTATGTAATGTGGTTAGTATAGATTTGCTCTGAGATAGTGGGTTTAGCCTGGGTCTGGTTGAGAAGTGACCGAGATGATATTAAAGAAAATAAGTGTACACCAGAGCAGCATCAGTTATATAAAGGACACATTAACTGCCCACTATAGAAAGGGGATTACATGGGGATTTTGAATATAACGTGTTTAATATAGTTCATATTACTGCTCTGGTGTGCTGCACCATATTAAAAGATGAATCATTCTGTGACAAAGGCCCATTATTTAATGTACTCCTCCTCCTCTCAGTCATGTAAAGGGGATCCTCCTCTACTTGGCACCGTGTAGTATTGTCTCCTACTGTTTCCTCCTCCATCCACTCTAACCTCTCTGCCTTTTATCCTTTACCACTTTTCACTGTCTGTCTTTCGTTCTTACTGACTTTCACTCGAATCCACCCCTTTTTCTTGGGCTGTGTCGCTCACGTTTTCTCCATATGTATCACTCCTCTTGTCTCCTGTCTTCTCTCCGCTGATCTCTTGGAACTTGAGTAGACACTGTTGAGTTCCTGTGGGACCGGGTCTTGGTCATATCATGTGACACCCTAATGGCGCCTAGAGGCGACTTCTGCACTCACCATATATAAACATACGAAGACATGTCTCTCCTACTGCATTCAAATTTATAGCCGCTGATATATAAGTGCAGTTTTATGTATTGTGGGTGGTTTCGATGCATATAACTTTTGGCATGTATTTTGCGCGTCTGCATGCGTGTGTCTAGGATTAAAGGGAGTAGTTAATTGTGTGGAGGGTCCCTCGGTGCCCTTTAGCCCTCATCTGGGCATGCTCCAATACCACAGTCTGATTGGTCTCAAACTGTCCTGACAGGAAATCCATGGGTGTGCGCGCGCGTGAGTGCAGAGACGGATGCGTCTGGATGACAGCTAAATTGAATGCCAGGGCCAACAAGGCCACGGGATCACAATGAGAGAGATGAGGACAACACTGCACAGAGAGAGACGGAGGGAGAGATGCTGGCATTAAGCCCAGAGATGACACAGAGAGACAGTTGTTGGGAGGTGTGTGTGTGTGCGTGTGTGTGTGTGTGTAATTGATTGAGTTTTAATGTGGTCCCCGATGCAGAGTCGCTGACATGAGAGGGAGGAGAACGAGGAGGAGAGGGGAGAGGAAGAAATGGGAAAACAACGGCTTCTTCAAAGATAAACGGGATCATACACACTGCTCCGTTCATTCATCGTTTGTTATCTTTTCGTGCGATAGTGGTTGTAATGCATTGGTCACCTAAAAGTTTTATATAAAAATGCGGAAGTTATCTCCTTCCAGAGAAGCAAAGTAAAATGTAGTGTAGTTCACTTTGATAAATCTTGAGCTGAATGTTCTTGCAGCAGACGCTGTGCTCAGAATCTTTGATTGCACTTTTTGTTTATTTTGTTCCCAGAACTGTCATTTGGTTTTTTAAACAAGGTTAAAATAACCATTAACTTATTAAAATAATAATACAACAGAGACAAATGAGCTCACCAGTATTTGTAGATGCATAATTTCTACTTGTATATTTTCTGTTGGTTTGTGCATTTTATAACTATTAACAGAGTTAACACTTGATGGTGTTTTTTTACCTATATACTATATTATATTACCTGCATTTAATGAAAAATCTAACAGCTGCAATCGTTCACCCGTTGTATTGCAATCGTTGAATTCTACATCACCCTGTCTCTTAGTGAGGCTAGCTAGCCAGCTGTGTGCAGATATCAGCCAAATGTCTTGTCAAAACAAACATTGCAGATGAATTGGTGAACAGATTTTCTGTTTCTCCCCTGTGCTCAAAGTGATCAAGTGGATGCCTGAACTTGGATGAAGCATCAGGCACTCCATAGCTCTATGGGATGTCTTTTACTTTTCAAAATATGCATAACCATGTTGATTCTGCAAAGAGTGGTACAGCTTTTATCGTGCTTGTTCGCTTGTTTTGCTAATGTGGACCTGAAGATATGTTGTTGCATTTGCACAAGAGCAAAATCCTTTGTCAACAGTTTTATTATCAGGAAATGTTTAGGACAGTTTATCATAACTTTATGCCCAAGGTTTTGCAGTGTTTCTCAGTTGTTGAATGTAGGGGAAGATTGAGAGAATTTCTTTATGCAACATCGGTATTTATCTAGTGTAACTAAATCTTTAAGAAAATTTGCAACTAAACTGCTGTTGTGTAGCCCTTCTCTGCAGTCAGGTTTAGTTTTTATGTAATGTTGTATATTAATGGCCCGACTGTGAAGTATGTTGTTACCTCTTCTGTCAGTGTTCTGTCACAAACTCCGCTACACAAAGTCAGGGACTTGCATTGCTGCAAAAACTGCAAACACATAGGGCCAGATCTACTAAAGGTTTACATGTATAAAACGTGTGCAAACTCATTGCGTGTGCAAAAAAACTTACAAACTAATTTACTGACAGTGCACACTAAGGGTTGCCTCTTTCAAAGGTGCGAAATAGCGCATCGGTATCAAGTTAGCATGTTTACCTCCATGAATATGCAATGTTCATGAGGCATTTCCGCGCAATTTTGTGTGCGCTGGGAGGAGACAATGCAAATATATTATACACGAAATGCGACTTATCAAACCTGAAAGCAATTTTGCTCATAGGAATTGCGTCTATATTTAACACGTCTCAAAAGGATGTACAAACCGTTTGTCCTGTGCGTAATTGCGTGCACATGCAGCATGGCTGCTGTTACTGTAGCCAAGAGGAATTCATGCCTCTTCATTTTGCAACCAAACGTTACCCCATGAAACACATTCTTTTTTATTCTGTAAATATCCAAACGGATCAGATGCATCCAATAAATAATTTGCGTGTTTCGTATGCGCTTACTGTGGTCTACAGTGACCATTGTGCCGGCCTCTTTTATTTGGCAGTCCATCACTGCCGTGTCTTACAATTATGTTCAGGTGCTTTTTGCTCCAACTCCGTAATGTGTTAATTTGCCTCTTCAGCAGACGCCTTTGTTGGAATGTCATTTTGCGCTCGCGGTCTCAACAATGAACAGCAGTAGCGCACGCAAAGCCCCATTTACACAATCGGTCTTAGTAAATCACCTGTAAACTGCAATTCACCCCGACATGCACAGTTCTAGATCGCCTACGCAAATTAGTGCGCACAATTTGGGAGTAGATCCGGCCCATAATGTATCAGTTCTGTAAAATATGATAAAACCAAAGCCACCCACCCATCAAGCAGAAACAGTTTTCTGGTCTTTCAACTCTCTGATGCCCAACTGATGTCAACACGGCTCCTAGCCATGCCTGATCATTGCCTTTCTTTTTCAATTTATATTTGTCTCAGATTTTTTCTTTGGAGCTGTTACATAGCTATCTCTCCTTCTTGGTATTCAGCATATTAATGTTAGCCAGCTTTACTCCTCTCCTCCTTCTTCTTCGTCTGCTTCAAACGAGTTCCCCTCTCACCCGAGCTCACCCCTTTCCCTTCTGCATGAGCACATATGCCTCCTAAACATCCAGCCCTGTGTACCGCACAGCTGATGGGTTACGTGGATGCGTTTGCTCGATTTGACAGATTGTGTTGAATTGCAAATGCGCCCTCGCATGTATCTTCTAACTATATTTAACGCGTTCATTATTTTACTGAAGCTACACCTGTGAACGTAGTTGGCAGATAACCTGGATAAGATGTACACGTGAGATAGTATCACAGGTAAATTAGCTGAGGGGTTCTGAACTGAATATGAGGTATTGCACATGTCAGAAACCTGATCAAATGCTGGCATGCACATTTTAGTTTTTATTGATCCAGAATTATAATCAGCATGATACGTTCCAGCCATCTCTAAAAGCGTGCCTTAAGCTGTGTCTGGCCTGATTCCTCATACATTTTACATGGATTCGAGCGTATCTTTCTTCACCTTCGTGTTTGAAGGCTGAAATAAATTACAACACACAACTGTAGTGGTTTTGAATTCTGCTGCAAGACATCCTCCTCAACAAAGGCAAGGTCCTTTTCCTTTGTGACCCCAAGCTGTTCATAACAGACATTCAGTTTAAAGCAGCACTTTGTGAATGAACAGTGTGTCTCAATGTCCACGTCTAAAGGGAAGATAACACTGAAAGGTTCACACAAATTCCACGCTGTCAGTGGACTCTCCGTTATTATCAGACTCGCTACTATAAGCAATGATATTTGTGGTGTTGTGTGCATTTGTGTGAGGTACAGTGGTGTGAAAAAGTGTTGGGCCCCTTCCTGATTTCTTGTTACGGGAAAACAAAATCTGAGCACACATGGCCCTGTGTGAATAAGTGATTGCCCCCCAAACCTAATAACTGATTGGGCCACCCTTAGCAACAACTACTGCAACCAAGTGTTTGCGATAACTTTAATGACTCATCTTTGCAGAATTTTTACTCTGCAAAGGATTCGGGTCAGGACTTTTGACTAGGCCACTCCAAAGTCTTCATTTAGTTTTTCTTCAGCCCTGCTGCTCTGTTTTGCTGCAGAACCTAAGTTGTCTTCAGCTTGAGGTCACGAACAGATGGCCACACATTCTCCTTCAGGATTTTTTGGTAGACAGTAGAATTCATGGTTCCATTTATTACAGCAAGTCTTCTACAGGGAAGACTTTCTGGGATCATCAAGATGTTTCCTGGCCAAACTGGATGAGTTGTCACTGTGCTCTTGGATTAATTTTTGGTCAGCCGTCGACTCTTAGGAAGGTTCACCTCTGTTCCATGTTTTTGCCATTTGTGAATAATGACTCTCACTGTGGTTCACTGGAGTCACAAAGCTTTAGAAATGTATTTATAACATTTTCCCGACCGATAGATCTCAATTACTCCATTTCTTATTTGTTCCTGAATTTTGTTGGATCTCTGGACTAATACATTTGTATATTATAGAGTAACAATATACATACAGCAGAAGAGCCGATCTGCAAATTTAGTTCCTATTGAAGTGTATTAGTGCCCCACATTTAAGTACAGAGTCTTTGGTTTGACTGCGGTCGGGGATAGACGCATTCCTCTAGCAACCCTTTCATACGTGACCTCGTTACTCGTGAGGAACTTTTGAAGCACGGAATTAAACTATTATTAGTATTTAAGTCACGGCGGCTGAGAGTCTGAGAGGTCGGCTTTTGAGCATTTTCACTTTAATTTGCTGTTTTTCTTTTTTAAAAAAAACATACCAGTGGTGATTTGGACAATATCCCACTGTCTTTCCTATCAGTCAAACAACAGAGCAGAAGTAAAATCGTCATTACTTATTTTGAATGTTCAGATATTTCCTAATGTTCAACAACTTCTGACCCTCATAACAAAGCAGATTACTTATTGTTTCTCTTTTGTGCATTATTCGCACAGTCCTGCGTTGACCTTTTTTCTATTATTTTGAATATTAATTTGATTATGGGGAGCTGTGACCTAGTTGTTAGAGAAGCAAATCTGGGAGCCTAAGAACACAGGTCCACATCCCCTTATTGTCCGTAGCTGAGTTTTCTTGAGCAGCCTTCTCCACAAACCGCTCCCTGTCGTGCCTGTCCACTGCTTCTGGTGCAGGAAATACAATTAAAAAAAAAAAAAAAAGTCAAATAATTACTGTTAAATACTTTCTACTATACCTGTACTGCAGCTGTATCAACCTTCATGGACTTCTGAATGATGTATGATGTTACTCTTCTTTTAACTCTTCATGGTAGAAGTGACTACATTACTTCAGTTATTGCCAAGTGTCTAAGTATATATGTCTGCAATAATGTCTGCATTATTGCAGACATTATTGTATTAATTTTAATTCTAATTCTTCTTCTAAACTCCCTATGAGCCTGATCACCGACATCCTCTGACACAGGAATCTATTGACCTTTTAACCTTTATTGAGCTAATTAATGCCAACAATGATGAGCAAATATTAATTTAAACCTGGGTTCACCAGAGAACCACGGTTTGTGTCAATACAATTGACTGGAGACACAAAAGCCTGTACAGCTTCTTTTTTTTTCTTTATATATTGCTGAAAGCGATTGTTATTCAAGGTGGCGTGCAGGTGTTGGTCTTCTGAAGAGAAATCCATCCAACACGAGCTTCGTTCTGTGATTATGTACATTGTGTTGGCGCTCTCTTCTTGTTGACAATAGGCTAATCTAGGCTGCTCCATGCACATAGCTGCTGCAGTGAGTTCTGTATTTTCATGCATTCATGACTATGCCTTGCCATCTTGTCATGAATTATGGAGGCTGCGGAGGTTTTCCAAACATTGACAGATTGATTTAGTTATTTTTTTCCCCCTTTTGCTTAGAACACATTTTAACCACAGTTAAACAAGCAATTAGCAGCCCTCTCTTCTGCATGTGAGTTTTTACAAATTTCTGTTGCAGTTGTGGTTAGTATTCCTGCACATATATAATATATGCTCTCTCTCTTGCCCCGTTCCTTCTTTTGTCCTTCCCCCTCTATGCTTCTCTTGTTGTCTATCCCTCTCCCTCTCTTTCTCCTGGGTTGTTAGTGAACGTCCAAGGTCAACCACAACGCTGTTGAGCATTGGTGCCGACACAACCCTTTGATGTTCTCAGACGGAGAAAGAGAGGCATGTGAGGATAGGAGGTAACATAAGAGAGAGGGAGAGAGATATGTTGGGAATGAGAGAAGGGGGGAGAGGGCCAAAGAGAAAGAAAGTTAAGGAAACGTGGACAGATGGTTAGGAGGAAAAAAAATGCTGAATATACACGTGTATGAAGTACAAAAACGCAGTTGTTTTACATTAATAGTGCTGGTGTTATGTACTGTTGATGCCACATACTGAAAAATACAGAAATACACATTTTTACACAAGTTTTAGTCGCCCTTACATGAAGCACAGCATCAGTTGTTTCAGCAACATATGTTTAAGTTCAAGCCCTCTGGCAGCCATAACAATTATTTATGACAAGAGCAAAGGAGGAAGCCAGGATAGAAACAGAAGACAGATGATTTTCAAAAGCCTGCGGATGACCACTTCCAAACACTTTTATTATTTGGACCACGTTGACCCTTCCTTAACCAGACATTTTAAAATAACTTGGTTTGTTATCTTAATTCTTTGCTACACCTCAGCAAGTGTTCCCAGATAATTAACAATAGCTTTTCAATAGTGATTTGCTTTCTCCGTATGACAAAAGAAGAAGGTTGGTAAATGTTAAATGCTGGAAAAAAAATGGTTTAGCAACAACTCAAAAAAACATGTAAAACAGCACAAGGTGTTCCTCCAAGTTTATTTGATCCCAGACTGATCAGTTATCTGTGGGTTGATCCACAGAAGGCATTTAGAATGGTGGTCATAATGTTATGCCTGATCAGTGTTAGTTCATATCATTAAAAAATATATTAATCTTACCATGTTTAAAGCTTGGTGGTAGTTTTTGTTATTAGTTAGTGCAGAAGCTTTTAGCTCCATGTAATGAGGTAGATTCCAGCCTCTAATTCGATATTGCCAATGACAACAAGGACATGGTTTGAATAAGAGTATGTGTGGAGGACACAAGGCATACAGATGAGAGGATAATCTTTCCGAACAGTCTCCACCTCACATCAACCAATCACTCTTCTGTCGCAATTCACAGCTACACACTACAATAGAGACAGCAATGGAGAGAGGGTGAGGGTAAAAAAAGAGCAATGGCGAGTGGACTGAAGCAGTAGCGATAAGAAGCGGGCGAACTGAATAAATGGAGACAACAAGTGAAGCAAAAATGAAAGACAGATGAGAGACACAAAAGGCCACAGATTGTGCGAGGAGTACAAGTGGGAAAAGTGAGGTTCTGTGGGGGAAAAGCAAACAAATGGTAGCCACCGTGTGCGAGAAAGAGACGGGTCATATGCTATATCTATGGGTGAGGCCCCTGCCTATTAGAGTGTATTAGCCTGTGGCTGATGTATGGAGTGTTGTCAGGGATATGAGGTTTAGATAGGCCGCAGTCTGGGTTAGATAGAGTTTGTGTAATGGAATCCAGTCCCATATCACTCGCTGTGGGCCAGAGAGGGTGGGGCTAATTCAATTGCCCCCTTCTACACCTCTAAAAATGGTCTGAGGCTCAGGGATAAAGGATGGACTCTTTTACAGGTGAGTGCATGAGGCAAATCTATCTGTCAATCCAAATGTTGTTTTCATTCTGATAATTTGTGGTTCAGTACAGTGTGATCAGTGTCTTAAAAGACATAGCAGTCCATTTCCATTATGCAAGACCTTCAGAGAATTTCAGCTCGAGTCTGCTGGCATTTAAATATGATCTTTGCATTTAATAAGGATTCTTCTTCTTCTCTTACTTCGTGTAGTTTTTTTTCTTCTGGACTGCAGAATCTTTTATTGTCTGCTTAAAATGCATTCAAGAATAAAGGAAGCATTCTTAAAGATCAGGAGCGACCTTGCATATGGATTTGAAGCAGCAGACATGGAGAGTACAGCTTGGTGTGCCAGTGTGCTTTTGTGCAGAAACAATTGTTTGGACATGCACCAATAGAGGGTATGCACATGACAAGAGATGTGGCAAAAAGTGACAGTTGAACATGGAGATTAGCAGCATTAGTTTGAGTCTTAGACTTTAATAGCGTCTAAATTGTAAAAATAATTTCAAAAAAAGGGGAAGAGCTGTTGCTATCGACTGTACCAACAGATTTGAAAAGCAGTCAGATATATTTTTACAGATATATCTCTAACAGAGAAAAGAGAAGTAAATGGATCAGTGTGTTTTTAAGAAACAGCTGGAATTTAATAATAATGCATTGGAATTATAGTGCGATGCTCAAATCGCTTACAATTGTATTGTGTGCATTATTCATTCGCTCATACAGTCACACCTGAATGGAAACGTGGCTGCCAGTTTGCGCCTACAGCCTCAGACCAACACCAACATCACTCACACTCAATCATACGCCAGGGAGCGTACACCTGGAGGCAAGGTGGGTTAAGTGTCTCGCCCATGGACACAACGGACAGATAAATAAATAAATAAATAACAATAAATTGAATATTTGCGATCTCTCCTCATCATCCTTTTAACGTCCATTAGCATTAGCATCTTTTATTTAGCTACATTTATCATAACTGAAATGACCTAAAACTAACTGAAACTGAGGCTGATCCGCTTTTCCAAATCCATACTAGTTTGTGTGGATCATTGTCGAGTCCAGTTGTCCTTAATTTGATCTGATAATCCATTTTTCTCACTGTATTTACTGATACATTTCACCAAGTTTTTGACGTCATTGCGTACCCTCTATAAACATATTGCCATTTTGATCTATTTCACAAGTTTAGTACTGCAATAGGAAACATTCAAACCAACATTCAAGCTGGTGACAACTTTCTTGACACAAACATGAACTTGTACTCAAAGATAAGCTAATTACAATTCACTGTGACCTCACATAACAGTTTTTTTTTTTGTAGCTCAAGAGTTTGTTGGCTATTTATAAAATAAATTCACACAAAAGTGCAGAGTCTTCTCTTCTTCTTTCTCAGGATGACAACCAGGATGAGGGGCCTTGTCCCTGTTTCTCTGCTAGTTCACAACGAGCTAATTAGGTGAATGGTGTTGCACCATGTGAGTCATTTCTATATTAGAAATAGCAATAAAAATAGTCTCCTGGATATAAACTCGGTGTTAATTATAAGCACAAATCTAACTACAACAGAAGCAAAGCATTTATGTATCCGGGGGAGAAATCCCTTACATAAAATTCTGTGTCAAGAGCAGCAATGAAAGAACGATAATAAAATAATGAAGTGTTAATGAAATAATCACTGCAGTCTCTGGTTTACCTGATTTAAATACAATTTTGAGCTTATACATAAAGTGGGTTGCTGCATGGCAGAGACTGTCACAGTGGATGGTTGCAAAAAAAAGATAAAATAATGTTATTAGAAGCTTTGACCAGTTGAGGTCAAACTGTTAGTGTGTTTGGTTTAAGACACTTCGTTTGAATTGCACAATATCATAGAGAACGTAGTTGATTACTAATTTGCTAATTTTGTATTTATTTAATGTTGACTTTTTCCTTCTCACGTCCACTGTCCTTAAACTATATGCTGCTTTTAACACTGCAAATGTTCCCCCTACAGAATAAATTAAAGGATTATCTCATTTTATAGGTGTTCAGAGCTGAGAAAAAAGCTGAAAGCAGTAACTGATACGTGCAATGTTGCACTTGCTGAGTGTCAGAACCCTTTGGCATTAACACACCTTTGTATCAGATGGATACGCTGGCAAAGAGTTGCAGTGTTTTTACTGCTGTACTTGTTTCTGAAAATTGGAACAATGCATTTTATCTCCAGCACTGGTTGCAAGTTAAGGCTCTATAAGACTTTTCTCAGCCTTATTCAACTTCTATTTTACGGAAAGTAACATTTTGTGAAATGCTACCACTAGTACAAAATCTCAGTCATTTCTTTGTGCTGTTTCCAGGTTTTATGCTAGGCTAGTTACCTAATTACTGGACAGATACGACTGTTTCAACTTTATTTTATCCAGATGTCTGGGCCTTACTAGACACCTTACTCCATCAGACTGTCACTTTGTGAATGTATTAACAAGTGTGTGCGCTTTTAGTAAATCAGTATACACTTACGTTCTCTGTGCAGCGAAAGATTTCGCAAATCGTGCTGAGACGATGGCTGCAAGCTGCACAAGTCGGCATGTGCACATAATAAAACGTGCACTAAAAGTTGTATGTCAGGAAGTAGGAAAACACATGCTCTAATACATTTCAAATTAAAATTTGTCAAGTTGTGGGGTTTTGCAGACGCACATCATTTAAGCGTTTGTTTAATAGTTGTCTGTGAATTGGCTTGCAGCGAGCTTTAGGGCGTAGATTAAAAACAAAAACGTAGTCAGCCTTCATGCTAGAAACTCTGCTGCTTGTTTTACTGTAGCAGACAGCACTTGTAAGTAATGCATAGGTCTCGGGGGGGTAGCCTAGTATCTCAACTAGGAATGCTTGACATATTGAATTGTGCGATTGTTGGTGTGTGTACAGTGTGAGGCAGGAAGAATCCATGACATTGTTGCATCCTCTCTGTAATTTATTTTTTCAGATGCTCTCAAAATCTATTGACATATGTGGAGCCAGGCTGTCTTCTTATTGTCATATTGATCAATGACACTGACCCCCCCCTCGTCCCTCCTCTTCCCTACCTCATTCCCTAAATATTCCCTGGACAAACAAGTGTCCTGCCTTTGACCTTGGTCTTCGTTTTATCATTTTACAGCTGCTCTAATTTGTTCCCTTCCAGTACTTTTCGATTCCATTCCCATCATTCCCGAGACCTCCCCTTTTACCTGCTTAACCCTCTCCTCAGCTCAGTGAAGGAGAAATTTGTTTATGATGAGGGCTGGGGGACTATCTGGTTCCACAATAACCGGACTTTATTGTAACCCCCATAAAACCAAAGGAAATGGGTTGAGGATGATATACAGTTTATGCATGTGCAGTACAGCTTGCTCTGCAGTTTCCCCCATGGCTTAAATGCTTGTACATGTGTGAATCCATCCGCATGTGTGTGTGGTAGGTGTTGGAATTTAAAAAAAAAAAGGACAGGGGCAACAGAGAGATGCTGTAAGGAATTTGCCTGAGGAGCAAGGAAAGAGCTATTAAATATGAGCCCTTTCTGCCCATAGCAGCCCTTTCTCCCTCCGTTTTCTACTCCGATCAGTGTCTTCTTTCTCTAATTAGTGAAACTCTGTGGGACCATTGGATTCTTAATGGAGCAGCAGATTCAGGCACCAAATATCCCCTTTGGGTCTCATATCCGCAGGGACACACACACACTCACACAGACACACACAAGCCCGACTCCTTTAAATGCCATCTGCCTTTGTAGTGGCATTTTGTAGTGGCATATTGGCAGACTGCAGAGTGACAGAGCTTTCCGACAACATAAAAGGTATCTGCTTGAACACTTGAACCCCTTTGATGGTCAAACAGTGCTGAAAACTGATCCACTCACACTCGAAGAACAAGTGTCTGGTGGGTGCTCTCCAGTGTATTTTGTAGTCATTCAAGAGAAAGGGCAGCCAGACATCATAGACAGACCTTACAGTGGGTGGTGTGTGTGTGTGTGTGTGTGTGTGTGTGTGTGTGTATGCGAGAAAAGCAAAGAGACAGACAGATGCACAGACAGAGGAAATGACAAGACACATGAGAGCTGGAGCGAGCAAGCACAGTATTGCATCCACGGCCTGTTTTCCACAACGTAATCTGACAGCGTGTCCACTTGAGCTACGTTTTCCTCTGCAGGACAAAACCAACCAGACTCAAAGAGGTGTGCCGTCCGCAGACAGCAAGTCTCCCTGGATCAGATCCATCAGCTCATTGACTTCAAAGAGGGGGAGAAATATAGCGTGGCTACAGTGCGCTCATCTACCACCAGACACACTACTCCACGGTGGAGAAGAGCAGGTCAAAACTGCTGATGTTACAAGGGAGGAGGAGAGAGGCTAATCTGATTGGATGCAGAGCTGAGACGTGCTAATTTGATCAGGCGGCAAGACTGAGGGTTGCGTGAGAATATGGAGATTCGTTGTAAGCTTTGAACAAATCAGAGGATGAAATTTGCCACCACAAGTTTGTGTGTGTATGTGCATTACATGGGAATAATAAGATCACCGTGCGGCAAAGCTGGCGTCACTGGGCAGAATTAGTTGTTTTTTTACAGGCATAGGTATAGTTAATGGCTTCAAATTAAGAGTCACTGATGCTCTCAAGTTGTGCTTTACCCACTCACTTCAGGCTGCACATTACATACACAGGATTCCAATCAATAGTTCAGTTCCACTGTGGCTACTAGAGTTTATTTCTCTTTAATTTGGCTGCTGTGAATGTGTGTGTGTGTGTGTGTATGCAGGTATATGTGTGTGAGTGAGTTGATTATGATGGAGCTGACACCCTCCGAAGACAGTGACCTAGCAATTGACTTACGTGCCATTTATACCCCATTCCTGTCAGAATCCATCAGTACGGGTGCCACACAATCAGCAAGGGGTGCGATGGTGTACCGTCCTGTGGTGGGACGAAGGTGGTGCAGCTAGGGGTCACTGCTGTGGAGTGTTATAGCCCGAGGGGGCTAAATAATATGCACACATACAGAGATGAACATCTGTTGTGTAAGACCCGCTTAACCCGACAGGACAGGACACTGGCCATGTTTGTAAAAAAAAAAAAAAAAAAGCGTTTAGGATTAGAAATCTTCTTATCCAGCTGTACCAAATCCGTTGATTTTAAGTACGTAAAAACAAATATTATCTTCGGTATGTTTATGCAGCCATAACACTTTGGATTAGATCTTTTTATTTGACTAATGTTAGATTAGTCTAAAAGGTTCGCATCCCATCATTTCTCATGTAATCACTGCTATCATAACCTGCTCATATCGTATTAGCGCATGAATGCGAGGGGTGGAAGAGACAGGCTTTTAAAAAAGGAACAGATAAACTAATACTGAGAAGTCACTCAGTGTAAAGTGTAATTTGAGTTGGAATAGTTGGAAGCCAAGCAGATAAGCAGAGTACTTTGTTTCTGCTCCTATGATTTGTTTTCCATGAGGATAAATGGAATTGGCCGCTTGATACCCAGTCACAGCTACAGAGAAACACAGAGTACATGAAACTCTTCCTGTCTTTGACTCTATGTATTTGGTAGCTAGTGGACAGCAGCACAATGAAACATTTAGAGGTTTAACTGCACAGAGGTATCTGTATATAAAGGTCTCATAAGGTTTTAAAAATGTAAGCTTTCATGTTTTATTAGCTGATATATTCAACGTGACCTATTATTATATGGAATGGAAATGTACACTTGTAATTTTTGAGTTGCTGCAAAAGTTTGTAAAGTTAATATAATGCTTTATTTTAATGGCAAGTACTGTTTGCCTAAAGCAAGGATTTGGTTGCTAACCCCAGCCAGCCTCGCTATCTGAGTTCGAACGAGACAGACCAGGAGCGAAGCGGAGATGGATGGGCTCCAGACAGCTCCTGACACACATGCAGATACGGATAGACTGTGCACACTGTGCACACGCGCGCGCACACACAGACACACACTAATCTGCTCTGCACCACTCGGTATTGTTCTAAAACGCAAATGCCATCCATACAGAGACCATGTGTGGGAAGAGGAAAGACTCCATTTCTTTGTTTTTCCTCTTACAGGCGAACCTGTCAATTCTTCAGTCCAAAGAGAGAGTGCATACATATGGTGTGTGTGTGTGTGTGTGTGTGTGTGTGTGAGAGAGAGTGGGTGTTTAAATGTCACATCTCATAATTGCATCACTTGCTTCGGTCTCCCTGCGCCCCAAGTACAGCCAGTCTTGTATCTACTGAGCCTACCCACACAAAGTGCAAACATTTCCCTTAATCTGCTGTGTGGATCACCACCACTTTGACGTTGGCATCTGTAATCCTTGTGATCCTGTGCTTTTCCTCTTTATTGAAGAAGAGTAGCGTTGTATTTAGCGTGTTGGAGCAACAATACAGGCTCCAAAGTGGATAGATGCTGAGGCAAACAGTAATAAGGCAAAAGGAAATACAGGCATAATAAGAGCTATGGTTACTAGTGCATACTCATAATACGATACATTGTGTAAGTTTAAGGCTTCTTCTTCTTCTCTGTTGACTGATAACATCAAATCAAATCAATATTTGGTGTCAACACATTTTGCCTTTAAGATTCCACTAGTGTATGAGCACAAAACCTTTTATGGTACTGGAGAATACAATTGATTGACGAGTGTCAACAAAACGTTTACTGCAAAAAAACTCCAGCCATTACTGTAGTTCTTACCACCAAATCCATGATACATATAGAAGGCTCTGAGTTTTGGATGAACCAAGATTTTTAATTTTCAATTAGGAAGTTGTAATAACAAGAAGAGCTAGTTTGTGGCCTTCCATAATGTGTGGTTTGTCCATATGTGGAAAGGGCTTAATGTGTTCATTTATTTTATCAACACATGCATTGATGCTCTCGTGGTGGCAGGACAGTGCAGGGTTTTTGATTTGAACCATGACGTTAGTTCCAAATATTAACTTTTCCAGAGTTTGTGTCTGAATTTGCACTTCTCTTGTAACTTTGAAAAGTAACAGTTGTCATGCTATGCCAGTTCAGTCTTGGCATCCGCACAACAGATGTTCAGTCTGCCAGTTATCCATGTGTTAATATCTAGGGAGACTCTCCTGGAGTGTGAGGATCACTGTTCTACTTGAGGTTCAGCATCACTGATAAGGCCAGTTGATCAATAAAAGTATGAAGCAGATGCTTAAACATTCATTAATACTCTCACTTTATTATTGATTTTTTCCCCCCAGAGCTGAAAATGGCCCCTGGCCTCAGAGTTGTAGTCTCTACACAGTACGTCAACCACAAAAAGATGATTATTTAAGTATGAAATATCACTGTTAGAGCTTGGACGTATTATCTATAGTCCTCCTCGGTGTGAAAAAGGTGGCACAGTCTGATTTGTAAGATACTCCCACAGTTGTGATAAGAAGATTTATTGCAAACATAAACTGCTGCAGATGATTACAGTGGAGGGTATGATTTATGTCTCCTTCATTGAGGCAATCAGCATCATTTCCCTTGGTATGACACTCCAGCACAGAAATAAATACTCAGATAAACAAGCACAGCCACATACTCAAATGCATGTGTGATTAAATGCATATGCATAAGCACAAATGCAGCATGCAGAAAGCGTAGCTGCTACAATGACCTCGTACTGTGAGAACATCCCAGGCTAAGATCATACCTCACACCCACATCTAAACTCCCTCATGTGCAAAATTCTTTAAATATGTAACAACCAGCTGGTGGTTCATAGCAGCCAGTCTGCTATGGTTTCTCAAAAAAATCTAGAAAAACTGTCGTCACGTCTATATATATATACCATAGGACCGTAGATGCAGTGGTCGGAAACGTATTGCAGCAGATGAAAAACACATCAAGCTTATTCATTGTATCCTATTACAGAAATATGGCACTGCAACATACGCTCTTTGGAGGAGACCTAGTCCTCAAACGTACAAATTTGACGTGGAACAGGTTTCCATGTCTCATGTAATCCACTGGCATCACCAACAGCTTGGCAACATCCCGAAAATACATCCCAATCACACACACAGATACGTTTATCTGGTTCACTTGTTTCCAATCATCTCAGTAACCTTATGTTGCGCTGGAAAGGAGTCTGGCCGTCTAAGTGCTTAGGCCAGCACTATCTGGAGAGAAGATGGTCTTTTGACTGATGTTCTTAATGAGATGCTCCGTTTTGGCTAAATGGTCAAAGCTTTTATTTCCCTCGTGTGCTGTTGAGCTTGTTTGTACACGACTGCAGTATTTCATGTTTTTTATGTGGGCAAAATTACACTGGTATTTCACTGAGCCTGTCCGCCCGCCGTATCAATCGTCCCATCAGCTAAGTAGAGTAGCGCGGTTTCTGCGTCGCGCACGCACACACACATTCGCACACACACAATAAATCATCTCAGCATGTTTATGGAAGCACTCGGATCAATAGGTAGCCGGCTTCTGGCCATCAGGAATCAATACCACAGCACACAGCGAGGACACAAGTCAAGAACAAAGCTGCGCCACAGATACAGTACACAGACACACAAACACACTACTGCCATGACCTGTGAATGGTTGCTGTAATTCAGAGGACATTGTGATAAGGGATCCATTTAGGCCCTGGCCTGCAGTGATCCAGGGTGCGGACACATACAGTATGAAAGCAAGAACTATCATCCATAACTGCACCACTTCAATATATCATCACCCAGTGAGCAGAAAGAGATGGTGCCAAGAGTTTACATTGATAAAAAAAAAAAGAAGAAGAAGGCGCTAGAGGAAATTATGTTGACTAACAACATGTTAGAAATAATTTTTGTTGGTTATGTCTAACAAATAGTTCCTGCTCTAAAACAAAGGAATCAAACCATTTGGGATCTGCTCATGTGAGACGCTTTTAGCTGATCTCACAGTCGGCTGACATCATGGGGTTGTCAGCTAACGCAGACAGACTTCCAGGCTTTAAAAGCAAACAGGATGTGTTCAGTCTGTCTTTCATCCACGTGGCGTCAGAATCTGTTTGTTCGCACCACCTACATGGTGACATAAAACATATCCAATCAACACGTGCACATAGCACTCGCTCAGTTGTTGTGACGTAGTTGTTAGTTTAGTTATAATACAGTAAATCACTTGCGCTCTGGAGGTTGGTGGAGGCCGGCCGTCATTAGGCGAGAGGCGGGTACACCCTGGACAGGTCGCCAGTCCATCGCAGGGCTAACGGAGACGAACAACTGTTCACACTCACACCTAAAACCATCAATGAACCTAACGAGCTTGTCTTTAAACGGTGGCAGGAAGCCGGAGTACCCGTAGAGAACCCACGCAGACACATGGAGAACATGCAAACTCCACACAGAAAGGCCCCTGTCAGCTAATGGATTCAAACCCAGAACCTTCTTTTCCAACCACCACACCTCTGTGTCATCCTAGTTTTAATCCATTTGAACCAATTTAAGTAAATCTTTTGTGTGGATTACCTACGTGCCTTTTATTTCGGGTGACCACAAAGCTTTGCCTCACAAATATCTGAAAGTATCTTGGCTTCCATGCTGTGTGGTTCGGTGTTTTGGATCATCGGTTGATGAAGAAAATATTGACTGGGTGCATCCCAGCTGGTGGTAGCTCCAACTGCTCTTTGTTTTTAATGATATCTGTCACCTGAGGATGTTATTGTTTCCAGTGTACCCACAACAAAGCTTTGCCTAAATGCAACCTCACAGAACCATGACCGTGGCTGTAGACTCTGTAGCAGTTCTCTGTTTGTTTCTTCTTCTTTTTTTTTTTCACTCCCAAAATAATTACACATTTGGATAGAATAATTGATGTTCTTGCTATATATTTTTAATAAGCCTAAGCTATTGTGTTCACTTTGAAGTCAAGTTGAGGGAACTGAGTTCTCTCTCAAACGACTTTATGCCACAGCTCTCTGTTGGCTTATAAATAGCACAACAAACCTCAACCAAAATGTTTACCTGACTTAAAATGAGAGGCAGTACGTCTTATGGAAACCAAGTTTTATTTTATTTTATTTTATTTTTTTTAAGAAGTGGGGCAGAGGTCTTGGTGCAAGGGAGGAGACACGAAAATGTACTGGCAAAAAAAGCAATTAGGAGATAGAGGCAAAAGAAAAAAAAAATCTATTTTGGATGATTTCAAACAAGCTTGTCACAACAGTGCCAGGGGACTCGAGCTGTCTGTCTCCCCACGTTGACACGCATGAGCACACATACACACACCAGCACGCACACAGACACACACACACACGCACTCACGTCAGTCTGTGTGAGTTTCTGTGACAGTAGGATCAGTCTGCACCCCGCAGGCTGTAACCCCTTGAAAACCCTCTCAAAATGCTTTAATTAAAACGTCTCCCACAATTACAGCACATCCTGATGCCTTGACCTTCACACCTTCCGTGAATACGGTGTCATACAATGTCTCTCTTTCTCACTCTCTCCCCCTCTCACACACATTTATAAGCACACACACACACACACACACACGCACCATCCCATTAAGTCAGAATTTTGATATTGGTGTTTCGTGTGGGAAAAGTGACATGTTCTTTTGATAATTAATTCATGCTAATCTCCTTAAGCTATATTCAAATTCGCTTCCATTCTTAATGTAAATATGGTTCGTTGTTGTTGTTTAATTTAAATATTGTTTCTGTTTTATACTTTTATATTGTTGCTTAATGTTGTTGTTTGGCTGAACTGGGCCTCATGTACAGTATATGTTGTTGGAGTGAATCCTTAGACCTATATGAGTTGCAAACAGTTTGAATGTGTGCGCTAAGAAAAAAAAACGTACTGCCTGTGAGGAAATTAAGAGGGTAATTTAAATGCTGTTTAGCATTGAACAATTAAGTGCCCCTAGAAACGAGAGGCAAGGCAAGAAATGTGCTTTTTTGAGGGACAGAATCCATTCTATCCTTCAGCCTATTGTCTTGGTTCAGCAACCTATCCCTAGAAAATGAGAGCTCCTTGAACCAAATCGTGAGGTGGTTTAGCTCCCACACACTATTTGGTGAATTTCAGCCCCTTCCATTAGGTACAAAGAGCCTGTCTGCAAAGCCGAACGATATAGGGACAGCTTTGTTCCCACGGCCATTAGAATACTAAACAAACCCTAGTCGTTTTTTATGACTATTAAACTTTGATTTATGGACTGTACAGTACATGCGTCAAATACAAGGCCCACGGGCCAAAAGAGGCCTGCCAGGGGGTTTAATCTGGCCCACGGCATGAATTTGCGAAAGTACGGAAAATAAATAGAAGACTTTAATTGAACGATTGAGCCTAATTTATTCACTGTTTTAGTAAAGGAAGTGGACAGAACAGAACACTGAGACCTAGAACTAAACAAACCAAATTGCACTTATTTGTCTTAACATTTTTTTTTCTCAATGGAAAGTTTACTAAATGTAAGCATTTACCTAATTTACTCGTACTTCTGTGGAGAAAAAAAAAAAAAAAAATCAGGATTTCTCATTATTTATCGCTTATGCTGTTATGTTACTGGTCCGGCCCGTTTGTGATCTAGTTAGGCAGATTCTTTCTATTACTTATTTTTTGTATCTGCCATGAGGGTATTTTTTGTACCATGACCGTGACACGATGGAGTTTTCCGATAATGGCGTCAACAAGTCGTGCAGTCCCTACTCTGATGACCAGAAAATGACAATAAGCACCATAAAGCAATCAAACTATAACACGAACTGAAATAACCTCAGGGCCATCATCTTATCCAAGACACCAACCTTTGTTCTGTAAAACAGAATTCCGTACAAGAGAATATTCTCTGACCTGCTGGCAGACGTCTCTTTCACTTGAAAAGACTTCAACAATGTGTAGATTAAATTGCTCGTTACGATAGACTGCTATTTTTTTTAATAACGTGCATCAAAGAGCACTATCTGTTAAGAGAGCTTAAGGGCACTTGACTTGGATTGTAGTCACATTATCCAGTAGAATGCAAACTTAACTTGAACATTCTGCTGTTGTGTTTTGCCTGTTCAGCACTTTTCTGTGCAGCAATAACAAAGCAGTAGAAGCAATTCTCTGCCCCACCAGGAGTCTCTCATATATGGATATCTAAGACAGATATATTGGTATTGGAATATAGCCACACACACACATGCAGGGAAGCTTGCAGGTTGCTGCGGGGGTAAAAGATGGACACAGTGTGCTGTGGCTTATCTGAAATGGGGAATGATGATGGTGGCCAAGGCCCATGATTGGTTATCCCATTTAGACCAAAGCCTGTGATTGGTTGTCTTATTGGACTGGTTCCCATCATGCATCACATAGATTCATCTGTTCCTCCGGGTCCACTGAAGTAGCACCGATCCATCTCTCCCTCCGTGCGGCCTTCCTCTGCCCCTCACATTACTTATCTGTCCTTCTCCTTCCATCTTTCCCCTCATCTCATTGCCATCACTGTATCCCTGTCCCCCTCTTACGTTATGTATCTCATCACCATTTTTTTTTTTTTTCCAGCTGCTTGTACACACCTTTCACTCATTTCGCCCCTTCCTGCTGTTCAGCATCTTCATTTACTTACTCTGCCCTCTCTCTTCATCCCGTGCACTCTGGTCCCGATCATCATTCACCCGTAGCCGCCTCCGTTTCCCTCTCCTGTTTTCTCCCCCTCTCCTTGTTCTTCTCCACATCTCCTCCTGGTCCCGGGAAACTCATTTTTCCTCTCTGTGCTGATAAAGTGAAGGGGACGAATACGTGGGGCCATTTATCAGGGATCTGTTTTTTTTTTTCTATTTATTTATTTATTTATTTATTTTTATACTAGCACCAGACACCACATAAGGGTTAAACGGGTTGGAATACGATGTACATTGAGATAGGCAACAGGCTGGTGATAGAGTAGAAAGACAGGAAATTGTACTTCATTTTAGTTTTTCTGCTGTTCAACAGCTTATTATTATACATTAACCATACACGGTTTCGAAACAATCGCCCTCTGCCATCAATGACAAATTCATTTGACAAGACTGAATTGTCCACGCAGTGCTTTCATTTCAGCTTGAGAAGCACTCAGCAGGAAACCCAGTGGTGACTGAACTTGGTATTTGTAGACTGTGTGTGTGTGTGTGTGTGTGTGTGTCCATTACCTCCCCCTCCGTCGAGCTGTATGTTTTTCTGCCTGCCTCTGGTAGTGTGTACCCATCAGTCTTCGAGTCAATCAAGTATCTTGGGCCTATTCATCTCCTCCTCCCTCTTCTCCCTGTCTGTTACTCTGCACATCCCTTCCTCCATCTTGTTGCTTTCCCTGTATTTCTCGCCCCAGTGTTACTTTACAGATCCATCTCTCTGTGGCACTGTCAGTCTGCACTTTTTTTTTTTTTTTTCCACGACTCAGGTTTAACTATCTCTGAGAGGCAGAGGCACCCCCGCTTTTCCAGCCCGTGTTTTTATCCTTCTTTCCGACGCTCTCTTCTCGTTTCTTTCCTTGTTTCCTCCGCTATCCTTCCCCTCTTTTTCAGGCTCGGCCTCTCTTGGGAGTGTTCTTATCAAAAACGATAGCTCACTAGCTGAAAATAATAAGCAGCGTCTTTTGAAGTCTGCGATGGCTGTTTGACGCCTCTGTGGTGTTTCATGCAGATATTGCCTCCATTTGTGACGGGGATAAACAAAAGATTAAACTTATTTTAAGGTCACTTCCTGTGTGCGTGCGTGGGTTCGTGTGTCTGTTAGCGGTGAGTCGACCCCTGCGGGTCTGCGCGGTGGCCTCCTGTCACCTTGCCAATCATATCAGTTAGGTGTGTCCTGATAACCTTATCTCTGCCTGAGTTCTGCATAGCCACAGGGCCACCCCCCCCAACACACACACACACACACAGACCAACACACTTTTACACATAGCAAATGCAAGAGGCCAGCGAGCAGATAGAGATCGATGCCAGTAAATCAAGGACATGCACTATGCTGCTTCTTTCTGTCTCTCTGTGGCTCTTATCTATAATGGAAAAGCCATACATTTACAGCCCCCCGCCTACCTTATGGTCATGTTCAATCACAACACAAAATACTGCTGCAAAGTGTTGGTGCAGGAAAAAGTGCATAAGGAATAAAGGTTTCGGCGTTCAACTTACAAATTACGATGGGTGGAGCGAATCGAGGGGAATGCGAGAGAAGCGCGGAGATGAACAGTGCAGCGCGTTCGTGTGAGACTTTTTGCCACCAAATGGCTTCAGAGTAATTGAAAACAATATTAAAATCACTGTTATGTGAACAACAGATCCAGTAAAAACTCTGCTCAGCGTTTTGTAGGACGCTATCTCAGGGTTTGAGATCATAACGTAAGTGGAGTAAAGATACGCTTTGTTGTCATGGAAATGGGTAGGACGTGGGGGTGTATTTGATTATCTGACAATCTTTACCTTACAGCCCTATTCGCACGGGGATTAGTTTTACCTGAGGACGTCCTGTGATTCAGATATTACCTCCTATGTTTGCGTTTCATGTGGTTCATTCACACAGGATAAACAAACTCTGTGTTTACTCGATCCACATTTTGTTGTTATGTCTCTGTTATTTTCCATCTCCACTGAATGTCAAAGACAGTTTTTATTACTTCGGAAATTATAATATATGATAAAAATATATTTTTTAGACTATTTATCCTGGGTAAGAGATTACCAATGACCTATATAAATCAGCTCCACCTTTTCTAATGAACACATTATTGGTTGATTTAATGGTTTCATCCGTCTAATCGGGTGAATATTTCATTGACATCTCGTCTGTAACGTCTATAACGTCCATCCAGACTTTGAATTATAGCACATCCTTCATAACTCTTAAGAGACAAAAAGCTGCAAACCAAACAAAAACCGTGAAAAAGTAAAAACTCTAAATCACAGAGATGTCAATTTGCACTGGATTAGTTTTATCAGAGGACCTCTGTTATGAGAATTACGGTAGGTAGTTTGTGGTGTGATTTTTACTTTGAAAATCATGGATGACTTGCACAGGATTAAGATCAAAGATGACCGACCTGCTCAGTGATTATTAGAAATTACTGGAGGTCCCCAGGTAAAACTCATCCCGTGCAAATAGACCAGCAACAGGCTGGCAAACTGTCCAGAGCCTCCTCCGCCTCTCGCCCAATGACAACTAGGATAGTTATTTATTATTCATTTAATCATGCTTCATTTAAACTGCTACCATTATTAATAATACATAGGTTAATGCCCATAGGAAATGCTAAGTTATCAACCAATGCGCACTGACTAGTTTGGTTAGCGAGGTGTATCTGTAATTGAGGTTAATTTAGATGGTAATTTTAAATGGCAAAAACCAGACTTGATATAAAAAAAGCCAACGCCTTAAAGTAACTTCATTAGGACGGTTGAACACTGAAAAATCATTGTGTTACACTCATCTTTCACAAACTGAAGACACACAAGGTCAAGAGTTCTCTGACAATAACAGACAACACCCCAGTACAAGTTTATGTGACTGAATTGGCACACAAGGCCATGGATTTGTGTTGCTCTGCCTCTGTCCTGATTGACAGGTCACTGTGAGAGCAACTTGTTCACCACAAGGAAGCCGTACCCCGAAGGACGCTCTGCTTTATTGTCTATTTTGTTCTAAATGTGACAGTAATTTACATAATGTATTCAGGAAGTCATGAAACTAACGATTGAGAGAGTAAACTCAACAGGAAAACATTTGCTGAGGAAATAAATCAAGCTGAAGTCAGGTTATTTTCCCAGATAATTATTTATTATGATTTATTTGGTCATTAACTATTTAAACCGTCAGAGATTTGTATTTTTGCAACCGGTACAGTTGCAGCATATTGGCCATTAGAAAGAATGTAGGACTTGGGTTGATGTTTCAGACCAAGAGCCGACCTCCACTTCTTTTATACTATTTATGTAAAACACAGACAATTTAAGCAGTTGAGAGAAAACTAACACTACTAATCTAAACTTGATGGATGTCACATGGATATTTCCTTTGCTTTTCTTACTTTCTTTTCAATTAATTGTGGTTGTCAGGATTCCAGTTTGTGTCACTTCAGATAAATGTGTCTATTCTGCTGCTTTAAAGGTCTTTAGATATGAATGATTGGTAGTATGTGCCATCACCGACAATTATTATAACTAGAATACCTTGGCTTTCAATTACTACTATTAGCGATCATGGTCCCAAATCTCTCCTTTTGTATCACCTAAATGGCTTGATGCTGCCCTTTAAGTTTTTCTCCCAGCTCAACTCTGGACAAGAACAAGAACTGGACAGAGTAACATTCTAATTGAGCTATTGACTGTTCCCTCGATTCAGGCAGCAACACCTGCTAGGATTTAGCACCCCTAAATGTAAAGAGTTCCACTACTACAAACCATAACTGATTCATGAAATATTTATTCTCTGGGCAAGTACAGGTGTAAAACAACATAAATATAACCCCTGAGAACAAAAGTCACTTCAGAGACTACTAGAGTCTCTAACAGTGCTGTTATTGAGGAGCTATGTATGCAATATGCTCACCTCTCCAGAGAGCTGAGTTAGAGTTCTGTTTTATTCCTTGGTCAGTGCCAATGTTCTCATAATGTGAGTGGTTTACAGACTTTTATCGGCCAATATCTCGACCAGCTGTTATAGGTCTGCACTGTCCAAGTCTTGTCCTTTTATATTTGGTTGATGGAGTCATGGACGTGACGAAGGACAAGTTAAAAGAGATACAAATGTTACTGTTAGTGCCAGTGATATACTTGCTTTTTACAACAAAAGGAAACGCAAAGATCTGAGTTGCCTGGGAGTGGAGATTGTGTTTATTCTATTCCATTATTCATTATTCTAAATAATTATATCTCAGGGTACTAGTGGTTCTCCAGCAGTAGCCTATTTGTGTTTACACCATTCTCCAGATACTGTAAATCAAGATGCATAAGCACAAAAACTTACTCACAAAAAAAGTACTGTTGTGGCATGTATATGTGTATGCCAGCGGCACACATGAATAACACAATGGCTCAAGGTGTCACACAATTCCACTATTCAGCGTTTGTAGCACTGAGATGTAGTGCTGTAGTGCACACAAACAAAGTTATGAAGCTGGCTGCACACTGGAAGACAAATATATCAACAATTTTAGTTTTCAAACACCTTTTGAAAACTGGCTTCTCAAATGGAAATTTAAAAATACAGAATGGATTTTAGTGATGTGGCGGTGATTTAATATATTTTTTTTCCCCCAGATTACGACATTAAATGATTGAGAATCTACGACCGTTGGTCAACTGTCTGTAACTGAAAAAATAAATTCATTTTAGTGCCTCATTCGGAGTAAATCTGTCTCTCCTCGTATTTCAGGCTTGTATAAATTAAACATGACCTCTCACTTCTTCACGTCCCTGGTGGCAGATCTTGATCCCTACGTGGACTGGTAGGATTAACCAGCTAATAAAATGTTCACGGCATCACAGTCTATATTGGTGCTGGCATTTATGTTATACTCCCAATATATTCACCAAATTCTTATAATTACACATTAAAATCGAACCGAATCATCAACCGAATGTGAAGTAATAGCTGTTATGTTATGTCAAAAATGTCTATGTGTTGTGTTGCAGAGAATGCTACTGAAGTTAGCATGCTAAGTAGCTAGCACTGGCACTTTGAACCACAAGATGAGCCTATGAGTCAGTGTAACGTAGAGTTACATCACATGGCTCAATTTACAAGATTTTGTGTAGATCACACTGGAGCCACGCAAGATTTTATTAAGCTTGTTTCAAGTATTACCTGTCACATTTCTTTGATGATATATCCGTTGAAATAATTAGAATTTTTAGATGCAGTGGTACTTAATCTTAACTTTTTGATTGTGAGACAAAGGCTAGGTAGCTGCTTAGCCCCGGCACGCAAAAAGGCAAACACAAAGATTGACATTCCAGCTGGTTGAAATTAAAAGGACCACATTCACATTATTTCTGATTATAAAAAAAAAAAACGGTTAATATGATTTCAGTTTTTCTTTAATCTAAACTTCTTCTTGAGAAACTACTTCTGCATGGAAATGTATGCTTTTGAAATGGGCCGTGGTAATGCCACCCAGAGAGAAACCATGCGATGTCTTAGTGGAATATTTATGGTTCTCCTCCTAGGCTGTTTGCAGTTCTGAAAATGAAACAGAAAAATTTTCAAACCTTGGAGCTTAAAAATATGTATCCCTTTGAATGGGGTAGACCTACAATTGAAACCCATTTGTTTTATGACTTGGTCAATTATCTTATCAGTAATGTTGCTAAATAATAATAAAAAAATATATATATTAAGTTGTTGTTCACTGTGAGAGAAACTAATCCCGCCCACAAAATATTTGGTATTTGGTATATATGGTGTTCCTATTTACCTTTTCTGCGTGTTAACGTATATTCTGTGTGTGCTAAATGCCAGTTATTATGCTCTTGATGTTGGGGAGGGAAAGAGGGATGAGGTAGAGGAGGAGTGTGGGTGGAGGCTGAGCAGAGGTTAACATCCATGGAGCATCTCAAAGCTTTCTTGGCTTGACTCATAGGATGGCTGAGATCAGACAGAATGGTAGATTGCAGGTTTTACCCTCAGCTATTAAGCTTGCTCTGCTCTCACTCATCTTTCACACTCTTCCTTTCTCTCTCCTTATGTCCTCTCCCTGCCACCGTTGTGTCTCCCTCTCTCCCTCTCTCTCTTTGTCTCTCTCTGCCTTTTCTTTTTTCCCTTTGTCACTCATGCACGCAACGTTTCACTAACACTTTCTTGCTCTCTCTAACTCCCTGTCTGGTTCTCTCCCTCTTTTTGTGTTTTCTGGCTCCCTCTCTCTCCCTATTACCTCACCCAGTGAAAAGTCATAGCTTCAGCAGTCCTCTCCCGCTGCCGCAGACCGTCTTTATATGACCACATAATATTTGATGAGATAGGTAGGGGGTGGAGGGATGCAGCTAATATCTTTCCCTAGGTCTCTCCCATGACTCATTCTTTCTATCCTACTTACCGTGTGTTTGTCTGTGACTGAGGAAAAATGCATGTATACAGTACAGTATGTGCGCCTGAGGCTACGATGATCCGTGTGACACGTACACATTCTCAGGGCATAACCATTTTCCACTATCTCGCTGACTCTAAACTCGGGGAAACTGGGTCTTGCATGTGTGCTGTTCCTTACTATTTGCTGTTGGATTAAAGTGGATAAAAAATGTGCAATCAGCTCTGCAGAGGATAGGGAATGTGCTGCCATTTACATAATGTTCATGCACATGGGCCTTTTTTTATGACTTGAACTATTTGGAATTAATATTAGTTGCAGCTCATGAAGAGAAAATAGGAGGCTTTGTTCTCAAATTCCAACTATTAGTTTTCTTAGGCAGTGCCTATGTAGGGCTATTTTGTGTTGATTGATTCTGGTGAATTAGGATCGGCATGTTGTCTCTATCACTGCTTGTTGAATAGCATGAAAAATGTGTTTGAAGTGAGCACATGATGTTTCAGGTAACATCTTCTATTTTGCAAGATGACATTTAATAGGTTAGCCCTTTTGTAATCATGCCTTAAGCTAGCATTATAGACCTCATTTAATAAAATTTCATATTCATATCACATGACGTGTTCTTTCTGATAGAGGCTTTGCTGGAGATACTAACCAAACCTTGCTTTTGTTCTAGTTAACAGAAGGAATGTGTTATGAATGGACATTGACCATCTTGTGATAGTACAGTGTTGTGCTGGGTAACGTTTGGACCTGTTTTCTAGACATGTACCACCACCTAGACCAGACCAGGCACCACCACCCCATAGCAATGACACTTCTTGATGGCAGCATCCACTCCCAGCAGGATGAAGCCTGACACCAGGGACAACTCAAAAAACTGGCACAAGGGGTTGACCTGGCCTCCAAACTGATCAAATGTCTGTGGGAGGCACTTTAACAAGCCTGATCCACAGACGCCCCTCCCCTCAACCCATAGGACCCACTAACAACATCCTGTTGCAAGACACCACAGGTGGCCACAACAGACTTGCCACCAGCCAGTCTGTCATTGTGTTGTACATCAATGACGTGTCTCATCACATAGTGTGAATAGATGATAGTCTAACATCTAAAACATTATTATTATTATTTTTAGTTGGCACCCAATCTACCCACGCTGCCTTTACACTCACCACCCCTGCTTTGCAGACTTTGAGCTTTCGTAAGTGAACATAAGTTGCACCCTGCTTTTGTAACATTTTACACAAAAGTTTGGACTCAACAGCAAGACTCAAAAAACAGGCGAAAGCTCAGGCTGGGTTGGTAATGGACAGGCTGTCAGAGCAAGATAGAAAGCAGACAAGGAGCTGGCAAAACAAGTTCAGAAAAAAGTCTGGAATGGATGGGTAAAAAATATGACAAAGCAACATGGACTGCTATGACAGCAAGAGTGAAAGATAATCTGGCAAACGACTACATTCCTCGGAGTAATGTATAAGCAAGTATCCCATGCCCACCTGTACTGAAAGTGTGGAGGAGGTCACTGAATGCATTAAAACCTCTGACTTTATGTGCCCCTTTCAGAAGCTTTTTTGGAAGACTGATCAAGTCCAGTGTCCAATAGAGTGACAAATAACCTCAGACTGCCAACCTCCGATGGCAACTTGTTCTTGTAGCACGTAGACAACACAAGGGGAAGAAAACACATTGCGGAAAACATGTCCAACAGCAGGCGCCATCCCAATGTGTACATCCAATGAGCCAGACCAGGAGAAACATTACAGTGAGCAGCTGTTGTGCTGGTAGGCTGGGATGTCTTGTGATGCAGGTGGTGGGAGCACTGAGCTAACAACCTGAAAAGGAAATACCTGGCAATAGAAAACACAGGCAGATGAGATAAAGTGATTTGATAGGACAGAAAATAGAAACACTAATACATGTGTAATACATACACTATAATAAGTAAAATGCCTGTTGTCTCTGGAAGCACATATATTGACATCCTTGAGGATGAATTTACTATATTGCGTACAGTACTGTACAAACATTTTATTGAGCAGATGTAAAAAAATTTTTTTTTAAAAAAATGCTGTAAACTAAGAATGCTTTCAAAAATGAAGTTTTTTTTTCACCAATTAACAAAATGCAGTGAATGAACAGAAGAGAAATCTAAATCAAATCAATATTTGGTGTGTCTTCAAGACAGCATCAATTCTTCTAGGTACTTGCACACAGTTTTTGAAAGAACTCGGCTGGTAGGTTGTTCCAAACATCTCGGGGAATTAACCACAGATCTTCTGTGGATGCAGGCTTCCTCCTTCTTGATGTAATCCCAGACACGCTCGGTGATGTTGAGATCAGAGCTCTGTGGGGGTAATGCCATCACTTCGAGGACTGCTTGTTCTTCTTTATGCTGAAGATGGTTCAGCATAAAGATAAAATAAATTTGGGGCCAATCATTCGCCTCCCTGATGGTATTCCATAATGAATAAGTATCTGCCTGTATTTCTCAGCATTGAGGACACCATTAATCCTGACCAAATCCCCAACTCCATTTGCAGAAATGCAGCCCGATACTCGCAAGGAGCCTCCACCATGCTTCGCTGTTTCCGGCAGACACTCATTATTGTAGCGCTCTCCAGCCCTACGGTGAACAAACTGCCTTCTTCTACAGCCAGATATTTCAAACTCGTCAGTCTAGAGCACCTGTTGCCATTCGTCTTCCACCCAGTTCCTATGTTTTCGTGCATAGTTGAGTTGCTTGGACTTGTTTCCATGTCAGAGGTATGGACGTTTGGCTGCGACTATTCCATGAAGACCACTTCTGGCCAGGCTTACTATGTAATGTGAAATGCGGTTTGGTGTCTAACCAGAAGTGCAAATGGCAAAAAAAAAAATGCAAGATTTACTTTATTTATTATTCAGGCCACGTCTGTTGTATTAAGTAGACTAGGATTTAACGGTAATAGTTTAAATAAAGCAATGAGTCTTTACTGCACAGCATGTGTTAGGCATGGAGTGTTTGCCCCCAACAGCTGAATATGAAAATTGTTGGATCCACTAATTCTCTCATTTCCTCCTTATTGAGTTTACTCCTGAGACAGCACAACTAATTAGCTGTCAGACCAGGACAGAGAGATGTGGAGACACTCTATAGAGTAATTATATACACTCACACATGCATAAATACACACACATGCACACACACACACACACAAAAAGTCTATGCGTTGATAGTGACACTTGACAAGTCAATAAACCAATGGCTTAGGCTTATCTCCCATCCTACTTCTCTCCACCACTCCATTCCTTATTGATTGCTGCCATAATTATTCACTTTATCTAAAGCTGGAATTAGCCGCCATATAGCTGCCAGCAATCCAAAAACCCTGACCCGACGCATTGCAATGCTTGTACTCTCATAAACACACCCAGCCTGATGTAGAGCAAGTCGTGCTTATTTTAACACAACGTGTAGCTGGCAGTGGTGACAGAGTGGACAGAAAGAGATGCAGATGACACTTCAAACGATGCTGTGTTAGCGTGTTTTCTCCTCTTACTGTACTGTCTCCAAGCAACTCATTCAATAACATGAACAAGCAAACAGGAGGAAACAAAAATGACGACTTTGTGTGTGTGTGCTTTTCTCCTTTTCCCCCACTATTTACTGGCAAATTGGTAAATTTATTACTTTTGTGAAATGATGTAAATCTCCTGATAGCCAGACACATAAATGAAGAGTTGAAGTTGAACAACCAACAGACACACACGTCAACAACAAAAAGCTGAGTGAAACATGAGAAATAATTTAACAGCTTCAAACCAAATGCAATTCACGTCAACTTTATTTTTATACTATGACAAAAAGCATAACCTGCTCTGTGTCATAATTAAAAATGGAAATGACTAAATGGAAGAACGGTTTTGAAATATTTAAAGCAAATATAACTGAAGCAGTTACATGTCCTTAAACTGCTTAACTTGATTGTTTTATTTAAAATCTGTAAATGGAAATCCTTTTTGGATTCCTATGTTTTGATTTAGCGCTGACGAACTTGTTGTCATGCCAGAAATTACTGAGCCTGTTCACTCACTCCCTATGTAGGGTTTCACTATATAGTGAGCTCGATCCCAACAGCTACACACACTACATGTATCATCATTAATGATGTTAACGACATCAGTGTTGTTGCTGCTGTCGCATCAGTACGTGTCAGACTGCTGCAGCTCCCCTGGTTATCCAACTATAATTTACACATTACTCAAACGTGATTACTTCGTGAACAAATATGTGTGATGTTCATGAAATAAAAAATTAAATTATGTTTTAAAAACAAAAGTTTAACATTTTCCTGCTAAAACTTCTGAACCTTCTTGTACTTAAATTAGATGATTTTGAGGAGATGAAACTGGCTTAACTTAGAATTATGGCAGAGAAGACTGCGCCGTGCCGGTCTACACATGTCAAATTGTAAGTGAAAACAACAAACAGTGTTGGTCAAACTGTCACTGGTCACACGCCTATTACTGGGGAAGTTTGTTACATTTCTGACTTTATTTATTTATTTTTTATAATCAAGAAACCCCATTTCTTAAACTGTGTATAACAGGACTTATAGACTTTCTTGAAGACATTTCGCCGCTCATCCGAGCTTGACTTGTTTATTTAAGAACCAGCAACCGGTGCCACTAACAGCTAATAACGCTGGTAATGCTAGAGACGCAATGCGTTATGGCATATCCAACACCTGTTGAGTGACTGGATGGTCACTATTTTTTGCAAAATTTGAGTCCTCTATGTAGGGCAAAGAATTCACTAAGGTAATCAATAAGGTTTTGGACACCACTACAAAATGACGTAACCCCTCTATAGGGCCCCATATAGCTTAGGGGACGATTTCGGACACAGTCTGAGTCATTAAGACTAAATGTTTTACTATATAAATTACAAAAAAAAAATGCCCTGCATATACAAAGGAGTAAACACTTTGTACAGTTGCATACCATTGCATGATTTATGTATAATTACCACCTACCTACTGTTACACCTAATGTTTTAGACCAAAATAAAGCCATGATGACATGATGCGTGATTTCTGTCTCATCCTTCACTTTCCCCTCTCGCACTCACTTCAGATCTGTTTCTTAATTATATTAGGTGAAAAATTAAATGTGGAGTGTTTATCTTCACTCCCCCGTGAGGGCGTAATTTGTCGGTGGCACTCATTTACAAATGAGTGTTTGGAGAATCAAAAAGTGTGTTCATCCAATACAGCAAATAATTCTGATATTCTTTTCCAAACATTAGAGTGAGTTGGGTACACATGCTCATCTGCGTTGATGTTTTGCAGTCTCCTCCTGTAAAATCAGTGCTTAAACAGTCTAATCCATCAGAGTGCTCAATAGGTTATGTGCCAATAAACAAGCTCCCTCAGACTGCTATCAACATGATCGATCCACTTCATCAATAGCTGACACTGTAGAGTCAGTTTGCTTCTGCCCTGTCCATCAATGGCTGATCAGTCAGTTTGAACCTCTTTAAGCGAATAACCCCGAGAGCACTCTATAATGTGTTGATAATACTGATATACTGTATGTGGTCAATACACCGAAAAACACACTCTAAACAGGCTTAGTATACAAACAACAGACACACTCATATGAATGAGATGAATATGATGCTTTATCTGAGTTCTGTTGCGTTAGAGTTACCCTGTCCACCCTAATCAATAAATCATAGCGTATTGATAATCCTGCCTTACATTTTTCAGTGACGGTGCATCTGGTCTTTTAAAAGTGGTAGCAAATGCAAAATTAAAGGGCATTATTAATGGGCGAGGCACGCAGGCAGGCCCACACTCACCACACACCACAACCACGGCAGAATACTGCAGTGTGCTCTGCAACAACCGTTTCAAATAACTTTACGACTACCAACTAGGAACCTATTATCACTCCCTTTCCATTTCGAGTTTTTTCCAGTGCGCTCGATCAGTTCTCCTCTCAATTTCACGTCAAGACACGCTCATTCTTCGCTCCTTGCTTTTTACCCCTCATCTGTTTCTAGTCTGCTCTGTACTCAACAGAACAGAAAATATAGCCCTGAAATGGTTGCGTTATGGGCAACCCCCTTTTTCTCAGTCAATCATAACAATCTTTTATCTCAAAGCAAGGTGTACCTCTGATATCTGCACAAATGACAGCACGGTGTACGTACACAGGCAGTAGGGGGTGACTCCCTCCTTCCAAGATCCTGCAGATGTGGCCTTCCAGTCTGGTGACAAAGATTGGTCTGTCTCAGTGCTATCATTAATCATATCTATCTTAAACGTATTTCCTTTGAGTTTTCCTGTGATCGGATCGCGGCAAGGTACAGCCCCTTTCATCACTGTAGTGGGAAGATAGGGAGATTCTATAATCGGTACCGCACAATGCAGATGACCTATGACCCAACGGCCTCACTATTTGCTGAGGGATGTGAGAAGAATGCCAAGATGAGAGGCGGAGAGAGCACAGTTAACGCAGGCTGTGTAATATATGACTGGCTCTTCTTTGAATGGAAACATCAGCTGTTTTTCAGACTGGACATGCACCACTCACGAGAAGATATTGGTCACTTCCCTTATCTAATTCCTCTGAAAACATGACAGCTGTACTGGAAATGCCAAAGGAAGATATGCTACTACTAATCTTTGAATAAATAAGATGAAACAGAAGCAGCAAGTAATGTTATAGGTTTTGATTAGTATGTTTATTACCGGGGTGATTATGCTGAGCCCAGAGCTTTTGCTCTGAGGTTTATTTTTCTGCATTCAAATTCCAGAGAGGAGACATCATCAGGCTCTCAGCTCACGTGTTGCAGTGTTAGAAAGTGTGGAGGGTATTGTCTCACCTGGGCTTATTCTGTCAGTTTATGAAAAAACAAAAAAAATACAGTTATGGGTGGTGCTGTGATTGGGCTGTCATTAAGGTTACCCTGGTTTAGATAAATAGCATGCCAGCCTTAATGTCACGTATCTGTATGGTCTTTCAGCCATACTGATGGTAGTGGAAGGTTTCTGGCAGTTTGCAGGTCTTTCCTGTGCTGATGACTTCTGCAAAGGTTCTTGGCACTTGGTAGTTGTGCCACGTACACCTGTGTGCTCTCGTAGTCTTTGGGTTGCAGCGTGCAGCATGTGCTCCGACATTCATGGCCCTGGGCTTTGTGGGAAGGCTGGAGCTGCTACTTTTCCAATGGACTGAGTAAAACACCATATCCAACCTTAAATTTGATTCTCTGCTATTCTGCTTTCCATAGATCTATAAACGTAACATTCCAATCTATCACTTGCTTCCTCCCTCTGCTGTGTCTTCCGCATAGTTTTGGCGTCATGATACTTCTGGCCCTGCTGGACAGCTTTCTCCGTTCTCTACTCCTTTCTGTTTTGACCACAATCTCTTTGCCACTCTTATTTCTGTAGTCTCCATATTAAATTCCTCCACCAGGGATTCAGTGGCTTGAGTTCTGTGGGGGATGATGCCAAGGCTTCTGGGGAATCCCGAAGTCCCTTGAGGCAGCTGATGTGCTTCTCCAGAGGCTGTGTTGTGGATATTTGAACCTCCTATTCTTAAACCACCCTCATGCACTGATTCACTGGTGACTCTCATCCATAATAAACCTTGACTCGTGGTCTGAGAAACCTCATCCTTCTGCCTTAGCAGACTTGAGAATCCAATGCATTGAGATTGTTGTGGTTGTCATAATACATGCACACAATACCTGACCACAGTAGTCTGAACCTGTTGGAAACAAAACTATGACTACAGACCAAGTGGAGCCAAACCACCTTATTGCCAGTCACATAACTATGAAGAAAATCTTTCGTTCAACACTTTAAAAGGGTTCTTGAGTTCTTCTCTTGATATCCAATCTAAATTATTCTCGATATCCAGTCTAAATTATTAACAGTATTTCCAAAGCTTCCATAGCACGTTTTGTTTATGTAGTAGTGACACAGTCCAGGGGTGAAATGGACAGGGTCCCAGTCCTCAAACTCATCCCAAGGTATTGGCATTCAAGGTAAAACGTTACAATGCCCAAAAGCCTCATGTTTATCAGGGTAGTTTTTTTTTGATGTGTCAATCATTCTTCTGTATTTAGTCAAACTATGAACTTTACTATGAAGGACATTTGTTTCTGGGTTCTTGCCATCTGCTTTCTTCTGTGCCATTCAGTTCTGCAAAAGGGTCATCTTAACCCTCAGAATGTTTTGCAGCTCTGCCTCCTTGTCCTGTTTCTCTAAGGAATTCAGCTCATTTGTGTATGGGTACAAGTAGTCCTTCTCAGCCATTTCCATTGCAACAAAACTTTCCATGTCAAGAGGAATTTTTTTTTTGAAAACCAAAAATGCTTTTGCAGCCCCTGATCTTGCATGCAGACTGCTTCTACTCTGATGTCTTGCAAGCCTGCGGCCTCTTAAGCCTAATTTATAGTACTGTGCTGACCACTGGACTCTCTGTCGGTGTGAGGCATTTATACTGTGCTATACTTTTTTTGTCCAGTCGGGTTAATTGCTCTTTCTACATCCTGCGTCACTTTCAACAGTGGTGACTGAAATTTCGTCCGAATTCTACTGAAATTTCACCGAACACGATTCATACAAGTCTCCAAATCTCCTCAGTTAACCTGACCGATTCTTTAATGATCTAAAACAATCAATTCGAAAATCGCGGGGATGGAGAAGCAGCCGGAAATACTAAAGCGGAAAACGCGCTACTACCAAGCGATTCAAATACTACTCTACGGATCTGTGTTAACGCAGTAGTCTCCGTGTCAGTTAATACGAGAGCCTAAATTGCGGGTTATAGTGAGCCTTCTCTGGCAGCAGCTCTGAGACACTTGATTTGCTGCTAGTTGCCCTGTGGCTCCATTGACATGGAACATTTTTGGACCCTGGCTGTCAGTAGCTATCACATGTGCTGTGACACCATCTCACCATCAAATAAGCCTTAGCCATCAGTGAATCCTAAGGCTATGGGTGTTTTTACATGCATATTGATTGATTACCCCATCCATCCTGGTTGCTGTTTTTCCAAGTTATCATTAAATGTACTTAAGGTTAAGGTGTCACTTTTGGTTGCCCTGTGGCCACCTTGACCGTGACCAAGACGAGCTGAAAATGGATGGATGGATAAATGCACACACAGATGAATCAAATGGAGAAGAGAAAGGGACATCGGGGAACATATTGTAAGAGGAGGCCAGAGATGAAGGGAGACCAGAGGACAGGAGCTGAGTTAAGAAAACTCTGATCCTTGTTCTCAATTCTCGTCCCCTCTCTGCCCTTTCGAGGAGATAAAAAGAAAAGCGCTGTTGAATGGTGAGAGGGCAACAGAAGAGAACAGAGAGGAACGAGCGGTGTATGGTAAATAGAGGAGAGTAGATGGAAAGAAGTACAGAGAAAAAAGAAGCAGACGGAAATTAGAAAGAGGGAAAACATGAACAGAGTGGGAAGAAGGGAAGGGTGTGGAGTGGAGTGGAAAGGTGACATTTGGTGACCAGAGGCTATTTGTGGTGACATTTTCACACCTCTGCTCATCTCTAATGCCAAGACAATGTGCTCTAGCTCATTTGTCACCTGCCTTCCTAACAAGCTTGTTACCACTTCTGCTGCTGCTTCTTCTTCCCCCAATTTGTTTTTGTGTGCAGAGGATGTCACATTTTCTGCTTCTTACACTCAAATTGCAAATTTTAAGAGAAAGTACTGTTCTTATATGACGGAAGTGTTGTTTCACTTTCCAACTTTATGTTCTTACTCTGCTTTAACAAAAGATCTAAGCTTTGACACCTCGCCATATGTGTATATATATATACATACATACATATATATATTTAAATCTCAGTTTGGTTGTACTTCAATGGGTAACTGAGACATCCAGTACAAACGGGGATACAGCATGAATATATATGACAAGAACATACCGACATGAAATATAAACAGTAAGCAGCGACATGTCTCATCACTTAAAAACAATAAAGATTAGTGATAGTGAAAGGAAATGAGGAACATTAAGGTCAGTGGATTGGGCATCATTCTTTTCGCCTGCATCTCCCCCTATTATGTTACTCCCTCGTTCACTGCCAAAAACAGCGTGACCCATTGAGGCATGGACTCCACTGGACCCCTGGAGGTGTGCTGTGGTATCTGGCACCAAGTTGTTAGCAGGAGATCATTTATGTTCTGTAAGTAGCTCGATGTTTGTCCATTACATCCCACAGATGCTTGATTGGGTTGAATTCTGGAGTTTGGAAGCCAAGTCAACACATCCAGCTGGTGTTTTTGCTCTTCAAACCAGAACCTGAACCTTCGTTTGAAGAGTGTATTATCCTGGTGAAAGAGGCTACAGCCACAAGGGAATATTGTTTCCATAGCGGGTGTACATGGTCTCCAACAATGCTTCAGGGCAGGATTCAAGGTTTTCCAGCAGAACATTTCCCAACACATCACACTACCTCCATTGGTTTCCTTGTTCCCATAGTGCGCCCACAGTAACTCATCTGTTGAATCGGACAACAAGGGCCATACTTCACGCCCGATGAGCCTTGGCTATGACCCTGTCCCTGGTTCACTGTTGTGCCTTTCTTGGACCACTTTTGATAGAAACTGACCACTGATACACCGCATGAGTCGTCTAGTCATCAAGTTTTGCCCTTGTCAGACTTGCTCAAATCATTATGCCTGCCCATTTTTCCTGTTTCTAACACATCGCTTTGAGGACAAAATGTTCACTCCCTACCTATTTTATCGCACCGACTAGCAGGCAGCATCATGAAGAAATAAGCAGTCATGCGTCAGTGGTCATAATGTTATTCCTGATCGATTTATATATAAATAACTGCTATTTTCATGAAGTGCATTGGCCATAATATATTTAGGGCATGGATCTATTGTGAGAACGAGTGTGTTTTCTGTGCAAGCCTCTCTCCAAGTTCTTCCTCATCACTCAAATTGGGTTTTCAGCATTTTTGATCAGACCGCTTAGTGATGATGATGGACTGTGAAAGGCAGAGAGCCTGCTGTGTAAAGTGATGAAATCTCTCTTTATAGTGTTTCATGTTAGGGCATGACACCACTCATTAATTTGAATTACCGCTGTCTAAGTTGGTCCAGGAGTTTTGGTGAAGGGATGCAGTGACAGGTAACTAACTGTGATGGCTCACGAAGAACATACTCTAGGATGCAACCTTTTTTCTGAATCACAGTATGATGATATATTAGGTGTTTGTGATGTCTGTTAAGGGTTTTAAAGGCCCAGTCTCTAATATGAACACATAGCTTGTTGACATGGCCAAAATCATATCACTGGATCTTGTTTTTTACTCAACATTAAGGACAAATGCTGGGTTTTGGTGATTAATGCTTAATATAAACAACTATTTTTTCAGGTGAACCTCTAAATGCAGTTTTTTTTTTATAGACATTTCAAGGGCAAAATTATATTCAGTTTGTTATTTTTCAATCTATAACTCGATTCTCCCCAAAACACAATGAATAAGCACACACACAAAAAAGATGAAAATGTTCTGCTGCACTCATTGACTATTATACAGCACATTACAGCCCAATTATAATACTAAATAAAAGTACATAAATTACAAAAAAATGACTTACACAGTGACTTGTTTAGCTTTGGTGAAAAAGTTGTTTTCTTTGCTTTGGTGGCGTAGTCACCAAGTCACTGATTATGTGATTGTGCACTTTTTTTTTCTTTTTGCAATTTCCTCATCTTTTGCAGACATCCGACTATATAAACACTTTTACATATTTGCTTCCAACAATGTGTTGGATGTGTCTCAGATACAAAACCCTTTAGATGTAGCCAGATAAAACCCTCAGAGAACACTCACGTTTATCGTTAATCAGTGAGGGGATTGTTACTAGTAATTATCAAGGTTTTTGCCCAGCCTTATCTGATCATATAAATAGTTAAATTAATAATAAATAAATCAATAATTGTAGTATTTTATAAACTAAAGTAGTTGACTTGGCATTATGGATTATCTGTTAGATTGTTATATTGTCTTACCATATTGTAACATAATTGCTTTCTTTTAGGATGACATTAGTGCTAAAAACCATAGCTACCTCATTATTTTCAGATAGACCATTGGTTTGGTATGCAAACCAAATCAGAGACAAACGTGCACAACGCTCATTTAGCTAGATGCTTCAACATGCAAGCTTCAGTTTAGGACATGAGATTATCTCTCATCCTGTTCATTCTAAAAGAGTTAACTCAACAAAACACAATCCTTGCGATTCTAGCAATAAAGTTTCTCAGTTGACAGTTATTTGTTAAACAGGATGCTGGAATAATTTATGAGCAGTGCTCATAACTGGCCCCAAAGGTCATAGTACCTACACCTCACCCATACAGCTGTCTTTTAAAAGGCAAGCCTCTTTCAGTCTGAACAAGCAGTTACACGCACCTGCACACACACACGCACACACACACACACACAAAAGAACAGACTAATGACTGTCAAGGGGATACGATGTTTTGCTTGATGCCATATTAAAGGAAAATGTGCCATTAATGCAGGCTCAGGCCCAGTATAACCACCACCGATTACTCTCATCCCCTCCATTTCAGTGCGGCCCCTGGATTTGTTAAGTGCATAACCCACCCACACCGTCGCCTCGGTCATCTGGGCTCTGTCACTTTGTAGTATATTCGTCCTCCATTTTAATGGAACCATACATTCGGAAACCGTATATACTGACCGACTACACTGCCCCTCCATGTCTGTTATAATGCGTCTGACATTCCACAGATTGGTCCATTTTTCCTTCTTATCCTTTTTTCATTTCATCACAACCTCTACATCTAGTTGTTTCATTATGTCTTATTTGTCTTAGCCAACTACATTACCTGCATTGATCCTTGTCCCATTAGTCCTCTCCCCCGCTGGAAGAAACATAAGCCTTCACGATGGCCATTATTGCGCGTCTAGCACACGGTTGTCCGTCAGTCTGTAGGATCTGCATACGCTCTTATTCTGCAAACCAAATTCCTCTTTGAGCCCTCAACAGCTAAAGCTTATTTGCATGTTTAGAGCAATTAAACAAATCTATGTAATCCAAAGAGGACATCATTTAACATACAGTATTTGGACATCACTGCCAAAGTGTCTCACTAATTCATTTAAGTCCAGAGTCGTTATGCAAATGTATCAACGCTTCCCATGAAGTTAAAAGCATCACAAAAACGCTGTTTTTTAATAGAGTTAAATTACAAGATGATGATTTTGCTAAATTGTCAGTGTAATTATTACCATCATCATTCAGTATTTCATATTTATTACATGTCATATTTCTGGATTTGCTCATCTACTTTTTATGCACTTTATTTTTAGTCAAACTTTCTTCATGAATAATGATTGACTCATAACATTGCAATTTTAAACACTTCAGAAGTCATGAGTTTTCGTAATTTTAGCAAGGGAGCTGCTATAATTTCAAGATATAATTTATTCTATGCATGTGCTTGCTATAGTCAGCGAAAAGCCCAAAATAATGTGCTGCAATGTGTACCGCCATCATTATTTAATGGGCGCAGGCGGGGAGGATTGTTGCACGTGCATATACACTGCCATCGTTCATGCGTGATTCAGTTACAGCAGAAATGATCATTCAATTAACTCACGGAAAATGTATAAGCAGCACATTCCAGTTACTCTGGAAATTAAGATGTAACATGAACGTAGGTTATATTAAAACAGTTTATCCATTTACAAAATGTAATTTGAAAAAGTGCAGCTCGTACACATTTTTATGGGCTCTGACTTGAAGCTTTAAATTAGAATGCCAAAATAATAAAAAACAATGAAAACATTATATGTTAGTCAGCTGTGACAATTTGAGGGTAAAGAAAAAAGAATGTCATCCTCTTTAGTTTGAGGGAGTTTTAATAAAATGAGGTAACGGCAGATGATTGAATACAATTTAATGCTGGTCAATTTGTCTGACACACACACGCACGCACGCAAACACACAAACACACACGGCTCAGTGCATTAATGAATCCTGTCACTACGATGGAGGGAGCACGACTAAAGCCCTGTTATTTTGCATCTCATTTTCTCTCCGTACTCATGATACAGAACAGTAGACAAGTGAATTGTAATTAATTTTCAATTAACGCCATTAATGAAACTATTCTCTTAGTGAGGGCATTTCTCGGCTGTAGAAATGTGTGTTTCTTTAAGAGCTTCTCGAAATATTATGCCTTGGTATTTGTTTATTCGGGAAAATTAGCCAATATTACAAATGTGTGAGGTGCACTTACAGGATTTCAATTTTAAGTTCATCTGTTCAGAGGAGTTACCAGTCGATGTAAAGAGACACGTTACAAAATCTGGGCTTTGTCACAGTCATCTTCACAATGCATGTATATGGAAGTGTATGATGGCACGGACAAAGGTGCATTCTGAGGCAGCTGTTACTGGTCATCAGGCTGGAAAAAATCACAAAACCATCTCTAAAGAGTTTGGAATCCACAAATCCACTGTCAGGTAAACTGTGAACAAATGGAGGAGAATTACCTCCACTGGAGTGTTCACTCCAAAAGCAATAATGGCCTGAGAGGTCACAAAGGAACCCGGGATAACTTCTAAGCAAATAAAGGCCTCTCTCATGTTGGCAACTGGATAACCTGTTTGCAGTTCGATCAGCATCATGTGGGCTAATAAGAAGACTTGGGAAAATGTTTTGTGAATAGATGGTTTAAATGAGAGGCTCACATCTGAAGACTTAACAAGACTGCAATCCAGCATCAGAACCTCATTCCGTTGTGTTGTTGTTGCTGTATCTGGGCCAGGACAACTTGCTATCATTGATGGACGACCAGTGAATTCTGAAATAAAATGTCAGGACATCTGAATCTTGAGAGAAACTGGGTCATGCAGCAAGACAATAATCCTAAGAACACGAGTCATTCTACCAAAGACTGGTTGTTTAAGGACGGCAAAAGTCAAAGACCTCAGCTTAATCCAATAGAAATGTTGTGGAAGGACCTGAAACAAACAGTTCAGGTGAAGAAACCATTGACTGTACATACTAAGTACGATTCCATCGTCATGTCAGCCTGGACATTGAGACCTGCCCACCCAACTCTCTGCCTCTACCTGTTAGCTCAGATTACCACCTGCCACTCAAAGCTTAATTATGCAGGATTTTAAACCTTAATAAAAAATAAATAAACAAATGAGTTAGAGAAGAATTCACCCTCGTACAGTTATGTGAATATGACTAGTTAAATAAACTATTGAGACCAAAATAGTTTTTGGTACCAGGCTATAAACATGGGCATCTATCGGGATTTGCCTTCTTTTACAGCAAAACCCTTTTGGCCTCAAGTGGCCACTGGAGGAACTGCAGTTTTTTGCACTCCTGTATGGGCTTCATCGCTCGGACCCGGATGTTGCTGCCTGGAAACAAACCAACCAACATCTCAGAAACACTTTGAAACCATTTCGTACTGAGGAATGGCCTATAATCACCTCCAAGCAAAGTTACCAAAGAGATTTAGTTGCTGCTACTGCTGCTAAGGGGCTCACACAATATACTGAAAACAAGTGTACCTATCTTTGTTGAGTTTTCTTTGTCTGCTGTCAGGACTTGTGTATAAATCCGCTGATGTTTTGAGGGATTTGCAAATACTTCTGAGCATCACTTTATGTTTTCTGCATTTAGAAAAAGAAACACAAAACTTTTGTTTTGTTACGTTTCATGTAATAGTGAATGAATAAGAATCGAAAAAAGAAATGACAGACTGTCCCGCAAGGAGAACTCCCAACACAATACAGCGAGCTGCCGCTGTGGCGAACTTTAAATTGAAATTACTGTCCTCTGACCTAAATATCCGTCTCACGGGTTAGTCCCCGACCCCTGTGTTCTCTCTCTGTCGTTCTCAGTTTTCCCCCAAACCCTACGAGCAGTTGCTGCTCGGGTAAACACATTAACGGCGTTGGCCATGCTGTGGAGTATGTGGGATAAATGGGTGAAGCTGCTCCTCTAGGCTGGCCTGCTCCTTAGGGCTGATGAAGATAACGTGACATCGCGCGGTCCTGAAAAAGGCTCCGCGTGTGAGTGAGTGGGTGAGTAAGTGACTGGGTGACTTGAGGAGAGATTTAGATGATGAATGAGTGACCTTGCCTAAAGAGCTACATGTCCCTCTAGTGCGACTTGATGGAGCGCTTGCATCGGGTCCTGCTGTGTTTGTGTGTCCTCCTCTGTGTGTGTGTGTGCGTGCATCTCTGCTTGTGTCTTTTCCCCCCCTGTTTGTGCACTTAACAGCTGCTCGTATTCCTGCATCTGTGAGCATTCTTCATATGTATCGTTGAGTGAAAGTGATTTAACCACCAGGGAGAGAAAACACAAACATGCAGCACATTGACTTTCTAAAAATACTCCCGTCCTCTTCAAAAGCTTTTCCAAATCAGTAGGAGATGTGAGATGAAAACACTGGCTGATGTCCCGCATAAGTCTGCTATCTGTGTACAAGGGTGTGATTTTACTTGTGCCTCTGCCTGTGCATTTGCACCTATGTGGTTGCGTGACACATGCTCATGCCTGCATGTATCTGTGCGTCGCGCATATGATCGGTCTTAACAACTGATATGAGACACCTCTCCTCCCCACTGAGTTTGCAGATGCCAGCTGGAAGAACGAGGCTTTATTGCTTCATCGAAATGTCAACGCACAGCATGTGCGTCTGCTGTGTGTGTGTGCGTGTGTGTGTGTGTTTGCCAGGCACCCAGAGTTGTTGGAGGGAAACGTAATAATATATTGATTCATCATTGTTCTCGGCTGGACCCCTTTTTTTAGGTCCAGCACATCAGAAACCAAAAACCCCGCCATGTTTTATGTATGGCTTTTGCTCGTGAGGGTTTGCTACTGCGCTGCAGTGTCTGAGTGTTTGTGTCAGGGAGGTTTTTGTGAATGCGCCGGCGCATGACAGCGCTCTTAGTTTTGTTTGTCTTTTATTCAGCACCCTTTATCTAACAAATGTTTTAGCTAACGTCACTTCTGCCTTTTTTTGCTGCGCCGTGATGGGCTGCAGCAGGGCCAGTGGCATGCAGCGTGGTGAGTCACGATAGAGAAGAAGACATCTGCTGGTCACCTTCCGGCTCTTTCAGTGCAACAGCGAGCTGCACCTCACCGGCGATGACACACGTACATGTGTGCACCGTATAATCTTATGCGTGCATGCATAGCTTGCCCAGGTACTAAAAATTGCATTTACATGCACACGAATTATCGCGGCGAATGCGTTTAGATGGAAATGTAATTATGGTTTGTAAATAAACATGACAGTGTTGTCGTTCAGTGCAGAATGCTCAATGTTTGTCCTGAAATTATCTGCAAAATGTGTTTCATTTAATTTAAACAGTATCAACCCACTGCAACATGACCATGATATTGTTAGGTTTAAGCATTTCAGGGCACGGTGAGCGGAAGCACAAGAAGAGGTTGGTTTTATTCAAACGTACCCTGAAATGACAGTTCTCCTCATGGTTCAGTCAGTGTTGCATCGGCCCCCTTCTCTAAAGTCAATCAGCCTGGATGTAAGTATTCAAAACGGGCTAATTACTTCTTATTTTAATTACTTTGCAAACGCGATACTCATTCAATTCACTCACTCGCTCCACCAACACACACACAGAAAACCAGAGCACCCCTCTTCTCTGCATATCTTCACCTTTTTGTCAGCATTGCACCTTGTTTCCTGTTATGAATATGCTGATTAAGTTTTGACAACCTAATTTTCTTTTGATTTATGTGATCTGTTTCATTTTCTATTATACTCACACTTTGTGCTCTCTGCTTGTTTACTTTCGGTCTGGCCTTCCTTCTCCTCTCTTTATATTGACTCGATCGTAATACCGTTTAATCTTTTACATTTACAACATTTGGAATCACTGCACTCTGGATGATTTGAAGTGTAGAGAGCAGAGAGCATGCTGGGAGCTCTGCCAGTAGGGAGCTGCAGTTGTCGAGCAAGGAAATGGCGAGAGTTTGGACAAGGAGCTGTGCTTTTGTAAAAAAAAAAAAAAAAAAAATGGATCGATAGATGTTGTACGGAGTAAATTGACAGGATGGCACTTTGGCTGTGATGTTGGTCTTGTGAGGCCGCCGGCTGTCTTACAGGTTTTGGCAGTGAGGGAAGAGGCCGAACGGCTTTATAACAGAAAAGTCTAAGCAGCGTAAGGATGTGTCGTGAAGGAAGAACCGCACTCTTTCCTGAAAACAGAGGGGGAACCAGCTGGCATAAATCCACGTATAGACATCATCTTGACAAATAGAGACGTATGACTTAACCTGCGTGTCAGAGCAGGTGAAGGGGAGAAACTGTAGACTGTGATCATAACTGCGATTGAGCATAAACCATGAGAGGTGACGACAGATTGTGAAATGTTTTTGCATTAAAAAAAGGAGCAAAAATGAGACACGGAGCTGAGCCTGGAGGGACTTCAGCTGAAAGGTCCTGTGCAGAGGAACGTCACGCTCTCTGTATTAGAACCTGGCATCAACTGTCTCTGCGGGAGGCATCCCTGGAATATGAAGACCCCGAGACATTCTTGTCGCAGGAAATGGGATCATACACTGTTGCTTAACAGCCTGCAGTTCAGGGAAGAATACCAGGAGTATGAAGTAGCTCTGAACTCAGCTTGGCAGAGTCCATCTGTGACTTCCAGGAGTGCAGGCTTAATGTAATGAGCTGCCCTGAAGCCAGACTGCTGGAGCTCCAGAGAATACAGGTCTTTATGCAAATAACACCAAGTCAGAGTCTAATAAAAGGACTGCTAAAGCCAAAGATGGTGACGTTTGTCTATATACCCATAAATCTTCTTTGTTTTTCACCGTACCTCTTATGCTTTGAAGCTTTGAATTTAATACCACTGCTCAGTCTTAGACAATTAAATAACTGATCTGTCATAAGGGCATTCACTGGAAAATACATTTTCAGTCTGTTAATCTTTTATGGTCGTTTTTATTGAAAATGAGCCCTCAGTCATTAATGGGAAATGATAGCCACATCCCAAGTCACAATATTATGCTCTAATATGAACTGTCTTTAATAGTTTTCAAAGTAATAATCGCAGTAATACTGGGGTAGCAATTGCTCTAATTTGTGTTCAGTTAAATCAAGTAATTGATTGGTCAAAGAACTGCCACGAATCTTAGTTCTTTCTTTGAGAACAGGCCTCAGGTTTAACCATCTCCTGACTACATTTCTCATTGTCATTCTGGGGAGCTTGTGTCATTTTTTTTTTTTACTGTCTTACTTCATTAGTTGCATGTGGGCATAACCTGTTTATACGCCTGCTAATGGAAGACGGTAAGGACTTCTATCTGTGGCGTGCAGGCTGCTGTGTGTCTGTAATTGAGTCAGGGTTTTTCCATGTATGGTATGTGTATGGATTGGATATATGTATTACATGTAATGAGAAGTAAGTGTGTGTGTGTGTGTCCACGGATGCGTGTGCGTGCGTACAGATATACTAATGAAGTTTTCATGGGTGGGCAGAGGTCTCCCCTTGTGGCTGCGTCAGCCGGAGATAAGCCATTAATAGGCCTGTTACTGGAGGTCAGCGGGGTTCTCCACACACAGACCACATTACATGCTAGAGGCTTCACATTACCCACAGCTTACAGAGGTTCACAGGTTAATACCATGAAATAGAGACTCGCATTTAGAGGCAGCTCACTGGTTACACACTAATATGTTAACCCCCTGCAGAGTGTGATAATTACTTAATGTGATGTACCATTGTTTGGTACCATTGTGCCATTGTATTAAACTGAGAAACGGGAGGAACGTAGGCAGCAACAGTGGATTGGAGTTCAAGACAATGGCTCCTAGTTTTAGTGTAAATTGACTCCGTTAACCTGTAATCACAGCCTTGCATTTGTGAAAAAAGTGTTTTATGTCACATATTGTGACTTAATGAAGTGTTGTTTCAAGGTGAAATTTCAGCATGTATCGGTATTCTTTGCTTTTGTTCTGTCTCTGCATAGTTTTACTCCAGTTATATGACATCACCATGGCCCCACTGAAAAAATGGTGTTCCGTAGCCAAATAAGTATGGCACAAACATTAGAATGTGTGTTTAATATTTCGTATTATTACATGTACCTATTTAATATTCTACTGTAGATTGTTAGACATTCGTGTGAGTGGCAAAGAAGACTTTCACTATACAGGGAAACACGTTTCCATACTGTCCACAAAGGAGGACAACACTATTTGAGGACAAGTGGGATGTCTTCTGGTCTCTGGCCCTTTAACTCGTAGAGCCTGTTTTTCAGAGTGCCTCCTGAGAAGGTTTACTTCCATCCGGTTCCAGGAATATCTTTTGGAGTTCGTGAAGCTGTAGTGGAGATCAGCAGGGTGGTTGAGATTAAGCGCATACATCAGCCCTGTAATGCTGCATTACCCAGATCCTTTAACACCTTGAAATCTTCAAGGATGAGTCCAGTGTCCTCGGGTTCCTCACTTGAAGCATCTTCTTTAACAACGTAAATCCCAGTAGTGGTGTCTTCTATATCCTTGTTGATGGTGGCTCCATCCATGCCCTTTAGGGGGTCTGCAGAGGTACTGCAGGAGGACTGCAAAATCTTTGGTTGAAATTTTCCCCCATAATTACCTCCTCAAATTTAAATTTATTTAAACACACAATAACATGAATCCAACATATTTTATAAATGGAGACAGAAGACGTTATCTTTCAGTCAGCTAAATATTGAATGCAAATGATGATATCAATGTATATTTATAAATAGCAGTAGGCAGAGTTTTATATAGTGCACATATTGTAGGTAGAGGGTTCCTACTTAATCTCTCAATGAGTTTTGGGTCCTTGGCCTGAAAAACGTTGAAGACGTCTAAAAACATACCGCTGACTCATCTGTCTTTTTTTTTATTTTGTGATCAAAATAATCTTTATCTGATGTTAAATGACAAACTAGCAGAGGTAGCAACTCAAAAAAGCTTCCTCTCAGCCAGTGGCACTTATTTGGATTTTACTCCAGTGGACAATAAGAGCTTTCCATGTCTTAAATCTACATGGACATGGACAGTACTTAAATCTACATGGACAGCGCAGGAATGTTCATGGTTTTATGAGTGTTTACTCTTATTTGCAACGAAGCTACGGTGACAAAGTAATTTCCCTCGTGGATCATTAAAGTCTGTCTAAGTCAATATCTTGATGTTTTAACTTACATGGACCTGTTTGAGAGTTTTTATGTCCACCCCTTAAAACTCCACATTTCAACCCTACAATGTAATTATATACATCTCCCCACAGATCCTATATAAAAAAATCATCATTAATCAATTTGTGTAAATGTAATATTAATCTGTGTTGATGTCCAGCCGACTGTTGAATTATTACAGACGGCTCAAAAAGAAAAAAAAGTATTTGTGGAAATGTCATCACTTTCACACAAACCTAGCACTATTCAATGAACTTACTTCGTCAGTAATTTGGTTGCAGTTGGAAGCTGCTGCATAAAAATGTTCTTCTTCTTGTTTTACCCGGTCGCACCCAGTTTATTGGTGCTTTACCGCAACAGTTATTTTTTTTTGTATTGCCCAATGATGCTTCCAATGACGCCCCTTTTATATTTCATTATATATTTCATTTCTGATAGTGACCAAACTCGATTACATTTTAATTTAATTTTTCAATTAAATCAGTTCCAATCAACGTGAGATAAAGTAGAGCGCTCATCGCAAACTGAAGCTACTGACGATGATTAAATCATGCACACGAGAAATATGAATCAGTTGCGTTATAAAAATGTTTGTGCACCTAAATTCTTAAACATAAATTAAACGTTCAACATTAAATATCCCGTTTCTTCTAGATATCAAAAAGCGACAGAATAGCTTTAAATGCTCACTTATAAATAAGCAATTCGTACAGGCAATCCCTGCAACTACAAAGCAAAATTATATATTGATTTTCGGTCTATTGCCACTGTTAAAACTCATGGGCAACAACCATTTTACAGCTGTGAAAACATTTCTCCTGGGAGAATTGCACTCAGACCTTCCTAGTAGAGGCTTAGCTCCTTAAATCTATATCTCAGAAGTAGCCCATGGTAAAAATGACTGCCTGTCTAGAGCAACAGCATGCTGCCATTTGGTCCAGTGTGTCAGATCGGTGAGTTTGTGGGTCTGTGCATGTGTCAGTTAGTCCTAGTGTGTCCGCTTCACCAATAAAAGACAGTGGGATAGTTTTTTTTTTTAAATTAACTTCAAGGTTGAACGTGTGAAATTTAATATGGTAAATTAAAAGATGTTAATTTCCTGCTTTGGAGCCAGTATGCTGGCATGCATAAATTACATTAATTCACAGCGTTGCTCTCAGAGCTTAACGCTCCTGAGAAGGGAACTCACGTGTTCTCATGGCACACTGTTCTCATGAAACAGTGGGAGTGGGAGGTAAAGAAATGGAGTATGCAATCAGCAATTAGTACCGCTTGTGTTCAGTGTGAACGGTTCCAGTGGCAGCTTTCTGTCTTTATAAAACCGGGTTGAAATGGGATAGTGAAGTGCTGAACAGGGAAGAAATCATACAACGGATATAATATTATGTGTTCACAAAGGCTTAAAGTCGTCACGGTCATCTTTTATGTGAACGTCTGTTTGATTCTGTGCGGTTCCCTACTCGTGTGTAGGCATGAAAACATCTGTTCATGTACGCAGTTATGTGTTTAAAAAAAAAAAAAAAAAAATCTCCAAGTTATAGAGTTCACACATTTTCAAATCGTATTTTTTTTTCAATGTGCGCTTGAAATGAATCTGCGTCTTTCAGAAATACCAGCGAAGGCAAACATGCTCTAACACAATTAATTGTTCTTACAACTGTAATTTCACATTCTAACAGTTTCTAATAAAAAGCTAAACGCGGCGGCAGATCCATCAGAGAAATGTGTTCTGCATGGTGGCTGTTCACTTAATTGGCTGTGCTTGAGAAATTATACATTTAAGCCTCCACCTAAAGAACATTACTATAGATATCACATTATGAGTGAAATATGAAACACAGGGAATCGAAAATTGCTGTTGGATAAGGTGGTATAGCACCGCCTTAATTGCTCTAATTGGATGCCGGTAAAATAACAATCAAGAGTAGTGGTCTGTAATATACACTCGCCGAGGCCAGCGCGTATTATGGAACAGACCCCTCTAAGACTTTATTAAGGATCCAGTCTAAGCCATCACTGTAGGAGCGAGCTCCCAATAGTAACGATTGGATTGTAACCAACTAATAGTCATGTTAAGGGGACCAGTCTGGCACAAAATTACAGACGCTGATCTGATTACACCTCCTCTCTCTGTCAAGGTAATGAACAAACAGCCACAGGAAGTGATCCAAGCAGAGGCGCATGGAGCGTTTGTGCCGCCTGTGTGTGTGCCCCTGTTCGCGCTTGTGTGTGTGTGTGTAATCGTGTCTTCCCGGGTCCCGTCCAATATATATGTGGACGACCTTGGAGTCAGCGTTCGTGTCCGCCTTAGACAGATGAACATGTCTTTTATTTTGAGGTCGATCTGTCCCGTGACAGCTGCACCGGAGTTTAGTTGTCCACGCTCACACGTGTCGGGGCACATAAAAACACAGCGTGGGATTGATGGCCGAAGGGAGGGTGTGGGGGCACGACGCGGTGACACTAAATGTAGGTCCTGGTATGAGAAAGGTTCAGTGTCATATAACTTATATGTATTGTACAGCAGGTAAGCGCTCCCTATCTGTCTCCTACATTGTGATGACAGGATATATCTCCTATACCCAGGACAGCTGTCTGCGCACTGTGTCGCCTGATGAATAGAAGAAAACGGGATTGACAGCGACAGAGCAAATAACTGATCGTTCCCAAACATGCGATGTAGCATGAGGGAGATAAACAGATGTAGCCTAAAAATGAACAAACAATTTTATCTAATTAGGTTTGATTCCCACGTAGTGCACAGTTGTGGTGCACTACATGGTATCGTGGTGAGAAGGTGTGTGTGTGTGTGTGTGTGTGTGTGTGTGTGTGTGTGTGTGTGTGTGTGTGTGTGTGGTCTCCCTTGGAGGGATTTTGCCTTGCTTTTGTGGTGCAGGCCCATCCCTGGAGAGCACAGCATTCGTAGTGTTGGATCCTGCTGATGGATGGAGGCTGAATAAAAAAAATATCCACAACTGAGGAGAGTAGAGACTGAATGTTTGCACACATGCGCGTTTAGTTTGAGGCTGTTTGCACCATTATCCATAACAGACACAGGCAGGTTTCTCCCCCCCCCCCCCCCCCCCCCAGCGGCTTTACATCAATTACTTTAAGCATCCGTCTCTTTGTGTGCATTGACAAGCGTCAGCTTAAACGCACGTTTTCACATGTGCTATCTGAGCGCGCTATTAACATGTCGCTCTGTTGAGAATATTTGCTGTGTAATTTCACATTCATTAAGTGTTCCCCTCCAACCGTTTCTGTACAAAGACCATAATTTTAGGAGTTGGCCTGGAAGCAGCCTCGGCGTAATGCACTTATACCCTCATTCCCTGCGCCGCGTGGTGCATTTACCAGCCTTAATTCAGCTGTGAAACATGTTTCAAGCACATAGTTTCTGAAGTAGCTCAAGGTGCTACGCACTCCACTCAATTGCACTTGAACATCCCCCATAAAAAAACATGCGGAGAACTACTTTATACTCTTGTTCTCCTGTGCACAACCACACTCCAGTGCACCACTGTGCATTTTAATAAACTCTACTTATGACACATACGTATTTTTCCCCCTTTCATTTTTGGGTTGAACCGGACCAAACATCCCTGGGTCTGGCTTACCGCGCCTCTCACCGTATTCTTGTGGAGTTTGTTTACATGAAACTCTCATTCACACCCGTTTGGCTGGGAGGCATAATGGCTGGGGAGAAGAAGTAAACTGAATGAGGCTATCTAAATGATTTAGCAGACAAGGCGTGAGCCATGATAGTGTGAAGGTTAAAGCAGTAGTTTATGTTGAACATTGATTTTTATACACTCCCTCGCTGAAATGAAAAAAAAAAGGACATGGTTCAGTGTGGTTCTGTCTCAAGAGGTTTTTCCAGGGTACAGTAGTTTGTTTGGCCTTCGGCAGATGCTTGATTCAAGTATTCACCTGTGATGCAATTGTTTCAGACCCGGATCTTCACAGCAACTACTACTACAACTACAATTGTAATCTGTTAAAATCTAGAAAATGTTGTTTCTCATTCACAAGTGAAATCAAAGCTAAGTGGGTTGAAAGTTTATCTAAACATTTAACAAAAATAGTGACAATAATATATTTTTGAAACTGACATTAATTATTAATTCAGCGGGGAAAAGTTACTGGTACATTACCCCAAATGGTCGGATGTTTTGCTCCTTTTTTCATGATGTTGTCATCTGGACTCTGATTTTTGATTGTGTGGCTTTTTATGCAGCGTGGCCCTTAGACAGAGACTCTTCGTCAGTGTACTGAAATGAACAGATCAGATCAATATTACATACGTAAAAACTTGTTCATTCTTTCATTTTCAGTCGACTAGACTACTGGAACAGTGTTCTTACAGCTCTTAACAAAAAATCAATCGGGCAGCTGCAGCTGATCCAGAACACTGCAGCCAGAGACCGGACCATATCACACTGGTCCTCAAATCACTACACTGGTTTCCTGTGAGTCAAAGGATAGTTTTTAAAATCTACAAAAGCACTCAGTGGTCTCGGACCAAAATATATGCAAGATTTATTAGTTCCCCGTGAGGCACCCAGACCCATCAGGTCGTCTGGGACAGGTGTACTGTGTGTTCCCAGAACCAGAGCCGAACAGAGTGAAGCAGCATTTAGTTTTAATGCTGCTCACTTGTGGAATAAACTTCCTGAACACTTGAAGTCTGCTCAGACTGTTGACTCATTCAGATCAGGGCTGAAAACATTATTGTTCACTGCAGCATTGCCCTGATTTTAATACATTACTTCTTTTCATCATTTTAAGTGTTGGCTATTCTAAATTTATGGTTATTAGTTTCATTTTAAACTTTAACCAAGTTTTAACTGTCTTTTAATTTCTTAATGTCTTGTTTTTATGTCTGTGATTTTAATGTGAATTGCCTTTGTGTATGAACGGTGCTGTACAAATAAACTTTGCCTTGCCTTACATATTGTACAATGGCACAATACCTCAAATACTACCACAGGAGGTGCTTGTTTATATCACTACAATGCCTGAATGTAGTTATGGGTAAATTTATTTTCCTTTGATGTGAAATTTGCATGTTCTAGCGAGAGGGTGATGTCAAACTGCTTCCTTAATTAAAATTACACCTGTGCTTTCGTAACTGTGACAAGTCACAATGTTTAATTCTGAGGGTGTGAATGTATTTTAATGTAGAAAAATACCCCCGGTGAACCTGAAACCACCCAGAGCGTGGCTGATGTTAAACAAACGCACTAAACACGCTTTCATGTAACCAGCTCCTGTTTATGATTTAAAAAATTATAATTTGATCATGGAAGGAGACTCAACAGGCAAATCTGTGAGCGTACAGTTAATGATATCCTCCAGGTTTCTTCTTTGTGTTTAATAATGTGCACTGATCAGCCATGACGTCATGAACGCTTTCCTAACAATGTGTGTGTCTCCCTTGTGCCTTTAAAACTGTTGTGACTCATCAGGGAGTGGACGCCGTTCTTCTGAGGGCGTCCTGTGGTGTCTAGTAACAGGATGTTGTTAGTGGGGGGGTCTTTGGGTCCTGTGGGTTGAGGGGAGGGGCCTCTGTGGATCATCCACACCACCACAGATACTTGATCAGTTTGAGATCTAGTCAGTTAGGAGAACACCTTGCGCTGTTTTTCATGTTTTTTGAGTTGTTCTTAAACTGTGTTTGTGTGTGTGTGTCTGTGTCAGGCTGCATCCAAGGGGCGTCATTGCTCTGGTTTAGGGGGCGCCTGGTCCGGTCTAGGTGGTGGTACATGTCTAAGTAACATCCACACGAATGTCAGGTCCAAATGTTTCCCAGCGGAACAGTGTAATGTGACCAGATGCTCTATGTTATTTACTTCCCATGATAGTGGCTTTATTATATAATTAAACTAGAAATGAAGATTTCGGTATGAACTAGACTTGTCAATCGGTAATTAACATCACAGATGCTGTCACAGAACGAAATATCGAGGCACTGCTCAGAAAAAAAAAAAAAAATACCAGAATAAAACCCCATGGAGTGTGATTGTGATAAATATGGCTTACAAACTGACTATAAATCTGTATGTGCGATGCAATACACAGTAAATAAATAAATAAAGGCACGGGATATTGCTTGTATGAAAACGCTACAGAGATGAAGATGCTGCTGGATTCAACTATAAAACCCAACCAGAAAGACCAAACGTGAGCCCTTTGTGACTAGTACACGTGGTTTATTAACTCTTCACAATTAAATATGTATATATTTTACAGTTCAGTGTAACGGCAAAAGAGCAAAGCTGCATGAGTCAAAGTGTTGCTTTGCGCTATTTCCATTTAAATTGAATAGTCTTCCCTGAGAACAGAAAACCCCATTCATATGCACTAAGGAGGCTAAAAGAAGCTTATTGCCTCTGTTAAACAGATCACTCCCAGCACTCGGCAGGCATGACTGCAGGGTAGACTCAGTTCTACGCAGGTGGCCATCAGTGAGGTTCTGTGTTGCCTCCGCATCCCGTTAAAGATGTTTTTCTTCTGTTTTATTTACAAAGTGCGTTGGAGCCAGAGGGATGAGCTGCTATTCATCAGCACATGAATTTTTTTTTTTTTTTTTTTTAGTAATCAATCTATCGGCGAGTACACAACAATACAAGACGATTAGAAGACAGTTAATTAAAAAAGAATTGTTGAATATTGAATGTCAATTTGTATTCAGCAGCATTTGACTTTTACCAACGAGACTCGGCGACAAGGGCAGTCATTCAATAATGTAATACAAGCTGCTCTAATGAAAGGCATACAGAGCGTGTTTGGAGGACGCTGGTGCAAAAAGATGAGGCTGTGAGAGGCCGAATATTGTGAAAGTGCATTAGAAAGCTCTTCAAAGGTGAGGTCAGGGCCTTTGATGATTCTTTAGAGAGAGCTCATGTTTTTATGTTTGTGTGGTCGTCTGCTGGCGCATGCAATATCGAGTAAGCCTGTAGGATTTTTTTTATTTTCGTGTGTATGTGTGTGTCAAGTTATGTTCTTTGTGGCATCTGTTAAAGGCTTGCAGAGATAAAAGTTTGAATATGAAAAGTCTTCAGCTGCCCTACTTTTAACCTGTAAATGGACGCAAGGTGCATTTTTACCGAACAGGTTTTTTTTTTTTTTTTTTTGGATACCGGTGAGAAATGCGCTTTTGCACTCAATACAAGGTTGATAACCAAGGGAGGTTTGGTGATGGATGAATGACAGGAAATATGTTGCAGTAGGGAAGAAGAGGAGAGCAGAAAGGTAGACAGAGACAGTGCAGTGAAGAATAGAGAAAGGTTGTCGAGTCAATATCCAGTCTCCCCCATGGCTAAAGTACTTCTCTAAAAACCCCTCATGGTAGTCTGGCCTCTCCCCTGCTTTCTTTGTTTATCGTTCACTGGCTCTTCTTTTTCCTTGATAGAAGTAGCTCTCAGAGCAAAAGCCGTCTGATGTTTTTGGTGCTTTGTAGAGAATAAAAAAAAATGACAGTTATTTTAATTAAGCCATAAAACATACAACAACTGTATCTACTGAACAACAACATCGAAGTGTATATTTCAGATGAAGTATTGTCATATGAGAACTGAATATGTCAAGCAACAAATTGCAAAACGTAAAAAGAATATGGACCCCTTCACGGTTTGTAAACAACGTGACGTTTTTTTGGGGGGTGGGGCTTATCTGGAGGCAAAACATCTCAAACACTATAGCCTGTAAACGGCGGTTAGCATATTTCAGTGGACTGTTTTGGCACGAATGGACGATATTTTTGAGAATATACTAATACACTCACTCACACTCACTCCCCAAGACGTGAGTGTTATTTTAAAAAGGTGACTCGACTTGACTTGACTGATGGGACTACATTCACCGACCCCTACCCTCTCACTCACTGGATGGATGATTTGATCAAAGGAGGACACAGAGGGGACGAAGTCTGGTCTCTCTTTATCAAGTGAAGCCTCTCTAACAAAGATGTTACAAGAGGTAATTGGAAACACTGTGGAGGCTAATGTGGTAAATGCAACTTCTGCTTGCTCACCCCTGAAACACGTAACTAATGTTAGCTAGCAGTTAGCATTAGCGTTAAAGTGTAACAAGAATCCCCCAAATAATGATGAACGTAACGTCACGATTTAGTCTAACTCATAACGTTATCCAGGCTGAAACTGATGATGCGTTACATATTAATCTGACCTGATATGAAGTGTGGGCATTGTTGATTGTCTCACTCAAATCCTTTCTTTCAATCGCCAAAACGAAGTTGTCTACGACTGGCTCTGGCTGGTGTGTGATAAAACTTCAAGTTATGATTTTTCGATTTTGGCCTCCAAAAATACAGCAAGACAACATTTTCATGGTTGGAAGTGACAGCGTTTTCCTCAAGCTAACATGGTGAAGTCACACTGACTAGGCCGTGAAGGGGTCCATAGAACTGCTGGAAATGTCAATGATATGTTCTGAAAATGTGTCATCGTTCTATCACTTCATCTCTAGGGAGCAATAACAAGGTTATTTTTGAAAATCTCCAATCCAGTAAATTTCTGGCTCATATTTGTTATTTTTTTTATTTTTTGGAAACCACATCAAACATACGTGTGTCCTTTAAAGTGTAAAATATTAATATTGGTATCAGATTTAGATAATCTGTGATAATCTGTGTTGGTGTTGGAGGATGTACAAAAAGCGGCAGATCTATGCGTTGGTGCAGATAAATGCAAATTATCCAAATCGTCTTTGGTAAGTGTTTTATGCGGAACTACTAATGCGTTAATTAGCCGCCTCTTCTTGTTATTATACACACCGATCAGCCACAACTATAAAACCACTTAAAAAACAGCAGGTGTTCATCTGGCCTCCAAATTCACTAGATCCCAAACTGGCCAAGTATCTGTGGGATGATCCACCCAAGGGACACAAGGGAGACCTACACAATATTAGGAAGGTGATCATAATATTATGCCTGATCAGTGTACTTTGAATATAATTATTGGGGAATTCTTGACATTTTCAGGTTTTGGTTACTTTAGTTTGAGCATTTTCTCTCTTTTTGCCAGTGAACTGACAAAGTCGTGATCCCTCGTCTGCTCCTCTGACAATTGTGTTCAAAGGGAAACTCTGTGCCACTCTTTTGTGCTCTCCAAAAGAACAGTTCTTATGTCTTAACAGAGAGCGCAGCTATAAATGCAACTTTCTTACATTTGACAATGCTGTTACCAGCCTACCAGTCAGCTACAGACTGACTTGTAATCATTTACTTCAAAAGGAGTCCTATTAGACCAAGTGTCAGCCCTACTTGCTAAAGCCCATTAATACGATATATTCCTTCCTTTCAAATGTTCAGCCAACTGGCTTTGGCATCCATTGGTTTTTGTAACATTTCTAAAAGAAACAATTCCACTATCAAATAATTTTTTACAGAGAGCCTGAGACAGTATATTGTGACCTTTAGTCTCAGTTACAGAAAATAAGGACGGCGACGCTCTGAAATTAGTTGTCGCCTCAACTCCTCTGTTTGCCTAAACCTCCGCCTCTCACTCCGTCTCATATTCAAATTTATGCACACGCTCGCGTTCACGTGGGCATGCGCGCAACACGCACCCCATCCATTGCTCGCTGTGAGGAGATATAATCTGTAGGGGAGTTTAGAAAAGGTCACTCTGCACTCGTGTGGGAAACACTGGCTGGCATGCGTAAACAAAATGTCTGAACCTTGTCGCGGGCGGCGGCAAGAAACTCTCTGACTTTTCCCTTCCTGCTGGAATGATAGCAGTCCCTCTTCATCCTCGCAGAAACAAATGTGGCGCCAGGCTCTTAAAATCCAACCATGACAAGAATTTACATTGCTTCGTATATTTGAACACCATAGCATAATTTTGAGCGAGTGGTGTAAAATCTTCTGTAAAATCTTGTAAAAAAATGGTGATAGGCGAAACGAAACACTAGATACATGCATAAACCTTTATTGTGATTGAAGTTTATATATTTTAGGCTCGTTCGGTTAAAACAAAATGTAATCTCCTACTTGCAGAAAGAACGTACGGTTAAAAAATCCATTATTCATTTGCAAGTGTTGCAAATTTAGTTTTTTAAGAAATGAATGCGTACGTTTCTGTCAGTGGAGCTGTGCTAGTAAAAAGCACATGATGAATGCTGTAACCTTTTTACTCGAACGCATGCACTTACATACTGGAAAATCCTTTATGTATGCAACTGAATTGAACACGTGGCTCACAATCACAGCCTTAAAAGACGGCCTGCTGCTGTTGTTGATGCACGGTGTCGTAGGTATTGTGCTTCACTCACATCTTCAACTGTGATTACTGTAAATCTATTGCCTCTCGCCGCTTAGAAATACTGACATGGCACATTGGACTCGCCGTTAAATGATTACGAGAAACAGATAAAAGAGCCAGTGAGTGTGAAGCATGAAAGAAACAGCAAATGCAACTTACTAAACACAGCTCCCTCTTCTTTTGGTTCTCGATGTCTTTAGACGGCCACGGATGAGTATGCCTGAGAGCACACCCACACGGTCACTGTTACAGTGGCTAATACAGATGATAATATGGCGATCGGAACAAATCAAATCGGATGTGGATTAAGAAGTAAATGTTTTGTATGTTTTATTGAGTATTGTGCACATCAGTCATTAGTCAGTGAACTAATTAAAATATTGATTAGCGAGAAAAAGTATTCAGATCCTTCAGGCAAATGTACCAATACAGCAGTGTAAATATACTCCAAATGAAAGTCTCTTAAAAACTGTTCATTATTTAAAGATATATAAATATACACATAAGTTTGGTCCATCTGACCGTTATTAACGAGCATATAATATATGAATGAAGAGAAAGGAAGCAAAATAAAACCCGAAACAAAACAAAAAACATGAAACAAAGGTGGGTTTCACATATCCGTGCAGTGTGTTTTGTTCTTTGACTTTTGGTGAGATATTGTATCATTTATTTAAATGAAACAATGTGTGACATTTAGAGCAGAAGGTTAAATATTTGGTGAAGCTGACAGACATCTGAAATGTGACCCTGACTACACACCGGCTTTTGAAGGTTGTCAGAAGCCGAAAGGTTTAGTAACTTGTGATTTAATCTTTAACACTGTGTTGCATTATATTGGAAAAAATATATATATATTTTTTTTATATCATCCAAGTAAAATCTTTTATCCTTCAGTGTCTGCTGTTGTTACTCCCCTGACGCTGTTTATGTAATATTCCATAGGCAAGAGGTTGACACTTTCGTCTTAATTTAATTTACAAATTATATTGTCACTTCGGTGGAAGAATCTTTCTGTGGGTAGAGTCGTGTCATGTGTACAAATAACGCTTTTCTGACTGTGCTCCTCCAGCCTTTAATGCACTGAAAATGGCCCCCGATCACTTCAAATTGGTGCTTAATGCAAATAAAAACGCATGTTGGTTCGAGGTCTGGCTGAGGGCAGATGTTAGTTATTAACATGTGCTCACTGCTAAAACTGTTGACATGGTGACAGTGTGAATATGAATAACTCAGCGTCTGGCTGCATGTCCGATTTTCTTTGAAATGTGTACAAAAGCTTAAACTGTGACAAAAGCTTGTTGGGAGACCAAAGCAGCCTCCCTCAGTGGTAGTATTAGGAGGAGGATTGTTGAAGCTGTGTTATTTATAGACGTCTCACGGTGGAAGTGCCTGATGACCTTCTATGGGAATCTTGAAGCTGGAGGGTTTCCAAGACTCAGATGGTTTTTCCATCAGACTAATAATTCTTCAACAGATTAGAAAAAATACTTGTGTATTTATCTGTACATACTTTGCAAAGTCTGCTTTCTATAGTTGTCGTGTGTGGTTTGTTGGCATCCAGTTATAGTAACAGTAGTGCATACAATGCCCTCTTCCTTGATTGGCTCGGGATGTCCTGATCAAGTTCTTCTGCCCCCCGATGCAATGCTGCTCTTTTCATAATTAGTATCGACGGATCCGAGTTCTGATTTTAAATAAACGAAATGGGACCATTTAAAAAAAAAGCCTCAATACCGATCATCCGATACCAATCGGGACATCCCCCGTTACTTCCATGTTTATTTTCTTGGTTGTTATGCTGGACCCAAAGGACTTGTGCGGGATCTTTATGAAGAGAACTGAACGAGTGATTCTCCATTATGCAATAAACACCGCTGTATTGTTACTTTGAAAAAGTCAGCTCTTCTGTTTCACGGTGCCAGTGCTCTCTGTGCCCTCAGGAGAAAATGACACAACTCCTTTGTTCTGACTTGATTAAATACTTTTCTTTTTTAGTAGCACTCTGTTCTTGCTTCTTTAGCACTATGTGTAATGTCTTCAACGCCGTCTTTCACATACACACACGTTAATAAACACACACGCTCACACACTTAACTGCCAGGGGAGCCGAACGGTTAAAGTAAAACTTGAGGCTTAAACACAGATCCAGCTTGCTGAACTTTCTGCTCTATCGACACTTCTGCTGAGATTAAATAAAGCCGGGCTCCTTTCTCTCCCTCTCGCTCCATCACTACCCCTACTTTTCTCCTTTCTCTCTTTTCGTTTTTTTTTTTCCATTCCCCCCAGTTCCCCTCTCCACCCTCGTCCCTGTTTTCCATACTGCCGCTTGCGTGCCCTTTCATATGCGTTCAGGATTATCGTCACACTGTGATTCTGTTTGTGTGTATGCGTATGCATGAGGTCGTGCATGCGTTCTCCTTATTCATGTGCTTGCATGTGTGGGAATGACTGTTGAGATTACCATTTATCTCTCCGCTGATCACATTCGTGCCGAGGAATCCAGTAGAGGCATAAGAGAGGTGGAACAAAAAAATTATGCTTGCCGTGATTACATGAGCTTGTTCACTTCTCACTTTATCGCTACTCCTTTCTCAATCACGGACCTCTTCACTTTCTAAGAAACTGTTGGGGTTTCCCATAAGAAAGCCATTTACCTTATGATGAAAGATTGCCGACGTTTGGCCGTGACTTCAGACACCCGCTTAAACAAACCAGGGCACTGTGCTGGATTACAGACATTATTGAAGTTTTTCAAACATTTGATGAGTGTGTATGCGTATTTACCCCGGTCAGCTGTCTATAAAAGGTATAAGAAGAGAAAATAGTTTGTCCATATGGAACTCTGGACCATCTGCATTAGGCTAGGAGTTGAAAATGGTTGTTCCCGGGGAATGACGGATGTTTTATGTGAGTCTCATAGGATTGGCAGTTGACCACCAACTAAAGTTTCTTTTCTGTAGCTCCCTGTAATTGTTTCCTATCCTGTTTTGTGACTGGTCTAAACCACAGTGTGATGGATGTGCTCAGGATGGGTCCGATGAAGAGTGGGCAAAGCTGCTCATGTGGCAAACCTCGGTTGCTACAGAGAGTACAGTACATCCTCTTCTTGGCCTTTTGGAGTATTGAGCTGTTTTTGGTCTCTCTCTTTAGGCCTTGAAACTTGAAGGTTTCCTCAGCTGCCACTGGGATGTTAGTGCTTAGGGACAATGTTGAAGGGTGTCTCCTGAAGTCTCCTGTCTTCTCCACAGTCTTCAGCATGGTCATAGAACAGTGGAGTCACAGTTGGGGATGGGTGTTACCAGAGTTGAGACAAAGTATTTGCAAAGCCACACCACTCACAACCCCATCAAGATGTAGTATTTAACACTTGGTCTTTGTCCGTCACATGAATGACCTTCGCCATTTCGGATGGTTACCGGAGAATAAGGACAGGTACTTGGCCAAGTTGGTCGCTCTAAATAATATCGATCCGTTCGACCCGAGGACAAACAGCTGGAGCTCCGACGCAGAACTGCCGCCTCCTCTCCTTCCCTGGACGTCACAAACTATCTGGTATATGGCATAAGTGCTTATACTTTCGAGTTTAGAAAATTATAAATTTTCAAGCTTCCCTTGAAGTTCTCATTTTGATCAGAGGGGAAAACACCGAAACCACTGACACAGCACCAAAGTGCAGGAAAAAGAAAACAAAATATTGAATAGAAAGCCACACAATGCGCAACCTGTGAGGGGAATTTATGCAATAACATCAGTGGCGCATTTAAAAAAAAAAAAAAAAATTTATATTAGAAGAACCTGTGGAAAAACACTGAGGAAAAAAAACTTGTGTATAACCCACAGGTTGAAGAGTGGGCGGCCCTTAGGTGAGGAGGAAACCAGGTGGGGTGGTACGAGTGTGAAGTGGGGAGTTGTCACATTAGTCTCTCATGTTTACCACCATTAAACACGTGTGAGTTTGTAAATACCGTGTAATTATAATTACATAAATATTTACTCTGCCTTGGCAGAGTGAAATGTTAAAATAGAGTCTCATGAATTTCTTCCATAAGACCATCATGAAAGTCCATCAACAACAACGAATATTGAGCTTGTATTAGGTGCTATTTTAGTAACATGTTTTGCATGGTTACCATATTGTTAATTGCCACAGCATTCAAACGTGTACCATTATCCCATGATGAAGAACAGCCACCACTATTTCTTCAATCACTCTCCCCCTCTTTTCTGAGCCCACTCGTCCTCGGTAATAAAGACCTCTGTCTGAGCCAGTTTAGGGGAGGGTGAAAGTCTGTGGGCTCAGGGTAAGCACAGGGAGGATTTCCTGCTCTCTCTCTGTCAAGCTGCAGGGTTATGTAGTGTTATGGGAGTATTATGGAGGGGAGAAAAGTACTTGGAAATGGCAGCTTCCATTGTTGAAATTTGATACAAAAAGGAAAGACAAAGTTTACTGGCAGATAAAGAAATATAATAATGTGAACGATGCCGAATGAGAGATGGAAAAACCTGATGTAGTTGGATCAGGAAAGAAGAAGGAGCATCAACAAATCTTGAAAAATCAAAAACAACAAACCATATGGCGGTAAAAGAGTGACTGTTGGTCACGTCAACAATAATAAGAGATTCCCCTTCACTTCTGTTTGATGTAGTGTTGATGTTTTTCTTTGGAGGACAGTCGCTCATTAGTGAGATTGAGCTTGCGAGACGTTGTTATGAGATGTTATGTTGAGATATTTCTCAGATAATGTACGTTTGACACATGAAGCTGCGTGGCGATAGTTTCCTATTATGTAATTCCAGACTCTAGTTCTTATACATTCTCTCTTTGTGCTGACCTCCAGCGTGTGGGGAAAAAAGAAAAGAAAAGCGTGAAATTGATTAATTCCCCTGTGACAGAAACCCTCGGAGGCTCCTGTATCTGACGTTGGGTTCCTCTGGTTGAGTGAGCAGAGTGCTTTCACTTTGGCCAGGATAGCTGCGCGTCTCCAAGCTGGCGATCGTGAAAGAGAGCAAAGCAGAGGAAGCCTTTCCAGCCTCCCTGACAGGCTGAGCAGCCATGAGGAAAAAGAGCTGTGTTTGCTACAGACTTTCACTGCTTCACAACAGAGCTGCATGGTAATCTGCGAGCTTGGCCTTCCTTTGACCCCGCACGTCTACCCTGAGACCCTCAAAAGCCGTCACCGTTCTGCAAGACTCCTTAACCTTTTCGTTTCTCACACCTCTTCACATGTCACATTACCCCATATGTTTTTCTTTTAACATCTCTGCTGGATCATGTTTGCACCTGATCATGAACGCTTCACATTGTGCACACGCTCATGTTGCTGTTATTCTCTCAAGCTTGGTTTACACTCCTGCAGCCGGGCCGTAGGGGGGCTGCATTTATACCCATTCTCCGCTGTGTCGGCTTTGTCCTGTAATTATGCGAGGTCAGCTGTGTTGAGTTTCCCTCTGCACTTACGCACACAATAGCCGCTGGTACTGAGCAACTCATGATCATCGCTGAGATCACTGCGGCACTGAACACAGAGAAGAGGTCTGAGTAGATGGTGCGATGGAGGGAGGACAAGGGAGACCTATCTGTGCATGTGAACAAGGAAACGCGTTTTGAATCACGTCTCTGCGACGCATAGCTGCATTTCTGGGGAGGTGTATGTCAGGTTACATGTGTGAGTCAGCTGTTGCATTGAATCTCCTGAACACCACTGTAGCTGTTGCTTGGAAGAGATGCACTATAAATGTTTGTCTAAGAACAGCATGCAACTTTATAACAATACTCTGGGTTTACAGACTTAAATACACTCACCGGCCACTTTATTAGGTACACCTTGCTAGTAAAAGGTTGGACTCCCTTTTGCCTTCAGAACTGCCTTAGTTCGTTATTTGAGTTACTGTTGCCTTTCTGTCATCTCAAACCAGTCTGCCCATTCTCCTCTCACATCAACAAGCACACAACTGCCGCTCACTGAATATTTTCCCCTTTTCCGACCATTCTCTGTTAACACTAGACATAGCTGTGTGTGTTCAAAGCCACTTAAATCCTCTTTCTTCCCCATTCTGATGCTCGGTTTGAGCTTCAGCAACTTGTCTTGATCACTTCTACATTGAATTGCAGCCATGTGATTGGCTGATTAGCTGTTTGTGTTGGCAGGCAGTTGAACCGGTGGACCTAATAAAATGGCCAGTGGGTACTGCAAACTGTCTGTCTCTGATGTAGCCTCACAGAAAGTACCTCCTAGCCCCAGCTGTTCAGTAGCACTTGTACCTACAGAAATTGATCGCATTTAGTGGATCAAGTTAACATTCTCTACCAGTGCAGTCACCTCACTGTGCCCCAGTGGCCTATAAAGCTGCCCGGTTCTCCAATAATGATGCAGGAGGAAGTGGACAGCATTTCCACTGTGGGTTAGTAGAGCATGGTGAGCTATAGGGATAAGTACAGGCCAACAGCTCTCCTGCTGCACAAGCAAACACTTCCTCAGTTCGCCCTGTGTTCAGACTTGGTCCCTGGTTCCCCATTAAGTCTGTTTACTTACTGCAGTCACAAATGTGTGTGTGTGTGCTTGTTTGTCTGTGTGTCTGGAGCGTTGTGTGTCTTGTTTTGTACATACATTATAGTTAGATGTCAAGATACTCTTGAGGTTCATGTTAACATTCACAGTTTGTAGCCTATTTTCGTTTGGGCTAATGTAAAATTTACAGCGAATGCTTTTCCTCCTTTCCTCGACATAGGAGACATTCAATGCAAAGCAGTGAAGGATATGACAGACGGGACATTTGAGTGCTACATTTTAATGGTGAATCATGTGCTTTCGGTAGCGGTGGGAATCTTTGAGCAACTGACAGCTCTATTGGTTCTTGACTCAGTAAATTCAGCCACTTGATTACTCCATTTGACTGTATGCCAAACCACTCACGCGTGTCTTTAGTTCACTTAAATACTATATGAAACATAACTGGTGGATTTTTATGAACCTGGCTGTCTGACAAATAGAGGAAAAACACAGAGTTTGGTATTAAGCTGCCTTTTTACTCGAAAATGTTACAGTCGTCTGACTCGGAATCAGGGAATATGAATAATGAAAGTGTCATTTTCTCTCCTACATGACTGGTTAAATACCTTCTAAAAAAGTAGACACTGGTTTGTGATTAATGTTGTGTGGGAAAGAAAAGAAAGAAAAACATGGTCTGCTGTGCTGTTATTACTAAAGTTTTGTTCCCACCAGAAGAAAATAGTGCTACTGCCAGTGAAAAGTGTCACCATCCTGAGCTTTGTAAGTGTCCAGGAGTTATGAAACGAAACAGACTGTGGTTTGAAGTATTTCCCTTCATCCAACCAGAACTGGCTGGATGCTTTGTAATGGTTGAAGTGTGGTTATTTATTTATTATTGGCTAGTTTGAAGACAAGAATCATGATTCTGTTATGATTTTTTTCCCCCTCCACCACCTACTTTTTAAAAAATCTTGGGTGATGTAACTGCTACTGTATGTGCCACAGTAGTGTGTTTAATTTATGATTTTTAAAGAAGAAGAAAAAGTCAGGATCAGATTGAAGCCGCAGTATGATCACTGTGGAGAAATACTGCTGTTGCAATACATCAGACTGACACATGTGTTGAAAATCTGAAATGTATCTGGTGCACTGGAGAGACTGCTTCAGGCTACACCGGCACCCCCAGTCAAGTCAAGTCAACTGTATTTATGATGCCCAAAATTGCAAATTCTCCTCAAATGGCCTCAACTATCTCCTACTACTGCAGGTGCTCAGCACAGAGTTGATTCTACAATATATACAGATAATACAATTCATGAGTACCTGTGCAAAATAAAGGAATTAAAAAAATACATTAATACACTATCAGTAAAGTCTCACTTACCATTATTAAAAACTGCATTTTATAAGTAACTTTACAACTTTGCTATCTTCAATAATGTCCTTTTAAAGTAAATTTAATTGGTCATTGTCACAGGGCATCAGTCGGCTTACTTGACTTGGTAACGGTTTGTCTGTAGGCCACTGCCAAGAAGACTGACAGAGCAATTGCTGTGATGATTGATGTTTAGGTCGTGCTTGGAGGTTAAAGCCTTCTATTGAGCGAAAGCACTAATACTGTAACTGGGAAAATTATTGACTCTTACCCAACAGAGGTGGACTACATCTTGACATGGCACAAATACAGAGGTGGCCAGGGATTTACCTGTAACAGTAAAAAGAAAACACCCGACCAAGGATTTTGTTCCTTTCAAGCTGCACAATCAAACAATATGATAAAGTTAAAAAATAAAAAAAATGAGGACTTGTAGTGTGAGAAAACATTTTTGTCCAAATGTGCTCTGTTGCACTATAGCCACACCAACACTGATGTCTGGTTACAGCCAACAGGGAAAGTGCGATGACTGCACGGTAAGGTAGCATGAAAGAGTCGATGTACTTTATACATGATGCATAGAGAGGTGTTTGTCCCACAAATACTTCAAAGATACGCCCTCGTAGACTCACTCACCCAGAGATAGGCAACAACATCTGTAAAACTAGCCAGGATATAGAGTAGGAGTATAGCTTCAAAAGAGACTGCCGATAAAAGGGTAGCGCTTTAACATCCAATGTAGGGATGCTACAACATGTGGTGCTTATTTTATTCTACAACAGCACCATTCTGAGTCGTACACAGGTTACTGTGGGAAGTAGCCAATTAAGCAATGCCAGCCAGCCAGCCATTCTTGTTAATGCAATATCTCAGGAACTTCAAATTTGGCGAAAATATTCACCATTCATTACTCTAGCATGAATCAGATCAGAAGTTGGTGGGTAAAGGTCAAGGAGTTTCAGGAACGGTTGAGACATTTCTCCAAATTTGGCGCAAACGTTTGCCAGTGATGAACTGGTTGAAATTTGGTGATCAAAAGACAGTGTAACACTGTAATTATGACGAACGTCTAACGGGATAAAATGATTTTGTGAGGGCATTTTATGTCAACTTCACTGTGACATCGTAACCTTCTGCGGAAACTATTTTATTAAATTCCTTGGAAGTCTTCACGCTGATGGACTGTATTATATGACTTTGAGTAGAGTTGGAAGTAAATCGTGACTGGTTGGCAGAGGCATACGAATGCAATGCAGTAATTCCAGTTTTAACTTTCTAAATTGACATGGACACTTTATGATGACCTCTGGTAAAGGAAGGCTTAAGATCTATTAGGAGTCTGCATGGAGCCTACTATGACAGACTTTTGACTTTTATCATTTAGAGCATTGTGATTAATATTCAGCCACCTGTCAAAAGAGCTTAAGAGAACACCAGACCAATACTTGTGGTACAGTTTGCTCAGCTGTTGCTTGTGCAACCTTTAAATTTGGGATGCGATGCCTGTTTTTTATTCTGCATATTAAAGGCAGTTTGTCTGCTGTTCAGACATATAGTGAAATATTTACCTGTCTAATCCAGTCTTAAATATTTCAGCTTTGTTTCTAAAGCAACTTGGTTTTGTGGTCGTCCACCTCCACGGCTGAAACCAAGAGTTTTAAGGAATCTAAAATCTAAAAAGAATCTTTTTTTTGACACAGTTGAACAGCACAAATGGTACTAAAACTGTTGTCGAATTCACACACAGAATTGAATTTAAAGGTACATACCAACCTGCAACAAAAGCCGCCATATATGTTGTCATTTTGTGAACAGCGTTAACACAACGTACTGAGTTCCAAGTAGTTTTTGTTCCAGTCAGTCGGGCACATCTGACAATTCCAGAGCAGGGAATCCTCATTCTCATCCTTCTTTGTAGTCATCTGCCCTGTCAGCTACACAGCTACAGCACATATGTAGGAAGATGAACATATGCACAACGTCCTGCAAAAACATGAATAAATACTTGTAACAGCATACTATATGGTTTATATTCACCACTCCCTTCGTTACCATTTGTTGTGTCTTTCCAGATATTCTTCATATGCAAAGTAAAGCACATTTAGACTAGCCTGCATTAGCCTAAATGTGAATTTTAATCTTAGAAACACAGTCATTTAAAACTCAGCGTGAACAGCAGTGAATGTAATAATGGGGTCTGACTTGCAGTGTTGCATGCAGGGAAAGGTGAGACCGGCTTTGGCCGCCCACAGTCAGACAGGTGTAAATGAGATCAGAGACCGGGGCTCGATAGGGCTGGGAATATGAGGATTTTTTTTTTCAAATTAAATAGACCCACAACAAATTGTACACACATCTCTCTCTATTGTGAGTATTTCTTTGCAGCGGTGCAACAACTTCTTTCTGGAAAAAGCAAACTGGTGGATCCCTCATGCCTTCTCCTTTCTGGTAATTCAACAATTTAAAACCATTCTTCAACAGGTGCATGCTACGTACGTACTAAGGAATTAGCCCAAAATGCCTGGATGCTAAACTTTTACCTGGCCAGCCTTGGATGGCTCGTCTCTCTGCAGCCTTCAGCCTCCCTTCGGTGATATTCAGGTGCCGTTGCCTTTCATGCCCAGAGCAGTTGCACTGACACTGACGGCGTGCAAAAATAGAGGTGCGAGACAAAGTGGAAATCACTGCGAGAGGAGTGAGGGAGGGGGTGGCATATTGATTCAAAAGTGTTAACTAATGAGGAACAAGCATGGCCGGTGAAAAGATGTAAATAGCTTGTTGTTCAATTTGCCCGCACACTTTTTTTGTGTGCACGTCGGTCCCCCTCCTCCCTGCGCACATGACACAAACACGCACACATAAATGGCAAGGAGTGTGAATAATTTAGTGCTAATGGAGACATAAATAATCTCCTCATTTGCATCGGGGGGTGGGGTGACTCGCAGGAGTAGTTTGCCCCTCCAACTTATTCGTTGGTCCCCCGCCCCTCCCTCCGTCCCTGCTACTTCACCCCTTCTTCCTCCTCTTAGTCCTTCTCCTCCTCATCATTCCCACATTCTGTCTATCCGCAGACTGCTTTCTCCCCGGGGCATTTGTGTGTTCCATTACTGCTCACCCTGCCCATGACAGCTACTATTAACCTTGGAGGTGTGCGTGTGTTTGTGTGCGCGCGTGCGTGCGGGTCTCGGTGAACGCGAGGCGGAGAAAGTGTTCGTTTGTATTTGTGTAGATATGCATAGGTGTGCCTCTGCTCGTGCACACGAGAGATTAAAGAATAAAGTAAGACAGATCGTTCGGAGGTACAGTATGTCTTTGCATGCAGTCGTGTGTTTCCGTTGTGGTGTGTGTGTGTGTGTGTGTGTGTGACGGTGTAAACAGGTGGGACATATTAAAACAGCCGTAGGCAATGGAATTGACTGTTGCTCTGCAAATAAGGGGAGAGGAGGTCACGGACAACAACTCCTCATATCCACGGATCCCAAGCCATACTAAATAGCTCTGCTGCCCCTCGCTTCCCCCTCCTCCGTGCCCCCACTCCCTGCTTTCTCTCTCGTTTCATAAACACACACTCGCGCGGTCGCCCTCTTCCCATCTTCTCATCAGGTTTCCCTTTATATATCACTCTCTTTCTGTCCTCCTGTCTCTTTCTCTCCTTCCCCTCTCACTCTCTTCCACCTTCCACTCGAGCCAACTCCCCGTAATGAAACTCTAATGGTCTGCCATTCGTTTCCGCTCTTTGCTTAGTGAGGTGATGCAGCAAGGGCTAATGGTCCTGTTTGTGTGTGCGTGCGTGTGTGTGTGTGTGTGAGCGTCCAGGACTGTAGCACATATAGTCAGACAGTCGTACCATCCGCCTATGGGCCTTATAACATTTGTCATGGTGCCGCAGTGGCCAGGTGCCCCCCATAACTCTAACTAATGTCTCAATACAATCCTATTTAGTGCTGCGAGGTAGATGTAGGTGCAAGTGTGTGTGTGTGTGTGTGTGTATTGGCAGGAGAAAGAGGTGATCCTTGGGGGGGAGCAGATAGACGGAATAATGCGTGTTTTGAATATTATTACTATGCAGTATCTGGACAGAATATTGGGAAGCATTCAAGCACTGATGGGACTCAGTAATGGCAGCGGAGTCTGGGACTGGACACACACACACGCACTCGAGCACGCACGCACACTTCCGACGAGAAGCTGACAAGCATAAATGACTTAGATTAATGATGTTGCGAACACTGTGGAAATACAAGGTGCTTCAATTCCTTCAAGTTCTGTCTCTGTTTTCTCGTTTGATGATGCGCCCCTGCGCACCTGAACTGCCGCATATGTGTGTTCACACGCGTAACCCATCACATGGGTTTTGATTATCAATGATAGGCAGTGTAATGAGGTGCCATAAAATCAGATTAATTTGAAGCCGGGCGAGAAACTGGTGCCAGATGCTCCCTGCCAGCTTCGTTCTCCCTCCCTCCCTCCCTCCCTCCCTCACCACAGAATCGGGGGGAGGATATGTGCTCCTTTGTCTGAGTACATCTCCAGTGTATATGCATATCTGCGTCAGCTCTTGTGGAGGTAAACACAACTCCATCTCTGTGACTAGATCAATACTTTATCTCATTCTCAGTCTGCACAGATTCACGCTCCCTCCTTATTTGTGCAACTAAGATAATGGCCCACTGGCAAAAAAAAATAAAAAAAAAAATAAAATAAGTTGATTTGTCTGTCTGGGTTTACACACTTTCATTCATTTTGATATTAAAAGGCTTCATTTGTTACGTTGTAATTTGTTGCGCCGCTGATTACCTGCTCTGCTCTCTGTAATGAGGAGCTGATGCTTGTTTAGGAATGGAGCTCAAATATACACTGATCAGCCACAACATTAAAACCACTGACAGGAGAATTCAATGTTCTGATGGTAAAGGTTTGGACCTGGCGTTTATGTGGATGTTACGTAGACATGCACCACCCATCTAGACCAGACTTCTTGATGGTAGCACCCATCCCCAGCCACAAAAACAGTTTGAGAACAACTCAAAAATCATGAAAAACAGCACATGGTGTTGACCTGGCCTCCAAATCCACTAGATCCCAAACTGATCAAGTGTCTGCGGGATGATCCACAGAGACCCCTCCCCTAAACCCTAAACAACATCCTGTTACCAGACACCACAGGACACCCTCAGAAGGTCCATGTCCATCGTCTGATGAGTCACAACTGTTTTGTACACACAAGGAGGAGGAGGAGGACACACAATATTAGGAAGGTGGTCATAATGTTATCCCTGATCGATGTATAACACGCTATTAAATAAGTACTTATATGATCAAATCCCTCACATTGAGTGGCAGAAAAGCCTCAGAGTTGGCAAACAGCAACATTCTCGCATTGATTGATTAACTTAACGCGTGGGTTTATAGACACCAGAAGCCTCTGGGTTTGGCAGAAGATTTCTGATAAGCATTTTACCGTGTGTTCTTCAGTAGAAGGAATCGCTCTTGAAGCCAACTTGCTATCATCATGTGGACCTATGATTGCAGATATTGTTAAATCCACATTTGACAAAATGACACATTCGACAAAACTGAACTGATTTATGTTGGGAATGTGAAAAGCTGTCACAGTGAGAGTGAAGCACAAGCAGCAGGACATCGGCAGCTTTTGAGTTGAACACAATCCCCTATATCCATTCGGCCTCAGTGACAGCATAATGGCTGCATGTGTTGGCGTGTATTTCTTGCGTCGGAACAATGCTCTCCTGTGTGTCACATCCAGAATTTGGCCCATTAAAAAGACGTACATTCTTTGAAATCAAAATGAAAATTAAAAAGATGGTAATTTAAATATGGGCCTCAAAGGATCCCCATTATGTCTCTTGTTTAGACCAGGGGGTAAATGGAAATCTCAAACATTTTACTTTCAATAAATGTGTCAAGCCATTATCTATCGCTGCATGACTAAACATAAATGCGGCTGACGAAATATTTATATATATAACATTATTACATACTGGGTGTCTGCGGAGACATTCCTATAAATCTTACATCAGAAGCATTTAAGCTGAGTTTTGTTTCTAAGTGAATCCCAGGAAAAGCAATGCATTTTTGTCAGTGAGCTTTACACTTCACACCGTCTTAGAAAACATGCATAAGATAAGATGAGATAATCCTTTATTTATCCTACACTGGAGGAATTTGCAGTTTTGCAGCAAAATACGGTTTAAAGGACAGTGCACACAAGAGATAGAAAGAGATAGTATTACTATTTAAAAAAAAAGAAGAAGAAAAGGAACAAGAAGGAGTGAGCTGCTACATGAAAAGGTTTAACTTTTAATAGGATGTAGTCACAGGAAATGCACATCCATCCATCCATCCATCCATCCATCCATCCATCCATCCATCCATCCATCCATCCATCCATCCACTTTTACTATGTGTGTATTTTCAGTCTGCCCGCCCGTATGTTCGTGCCAGTGATATAGTACGGACTAAATGAAGGAAAAGGTCAATTGCTGTTGTCAGTAAACCCTTATCTGGATTTATGACAACAGTGTGGCAGAGAAGAGGAGGAGGAGGAGGACGACGAGGAGGAGGTCTCATTCTGGCCTCTGCACACACTGCTTCCATTTCCAATTAACTACACACTTTAGCATGCTCACATATACACTTGCACCAATATTCACACACGCAATAGTTGACTGTTTTTTCCCCCCAATGCTCCTCTCTTTTTTTTGTCTCACACACACACACACACACACACACACACACACACACACACACACACACACACAGCCCTGTCTAATTAATGCAGGAACCTGCTAGCAACCGAGAGCTGACCTAAAAAGAAATCTCCTCCTTCCGCTCTTCGCATCTTTCTCTCCCTATATCTCTCTCTTTCTCTGTCTGCCCTTTTCCTTATCAAACTTTTTTATCACTTTCTCAAACGCGGGCTGACAGGAAGTGCACTTACCTGCAGCCGTAGCCCTCACATTTGGATCATGCATCACTACTGAGGCAGATATTAGCTGTCTCCTTCCAAGTTTCTTTCTACTTCTAGTTGGTACTGTGTCATTGAACAGGGGTGGCTGTCTGTGTAAATTAATACTGATTCGCACGCACGTTTGTGACTTTTTTTAATGTGTGTGTTTCTTTTAGCGAGTGTGCATTTGTGCTCATAAGCAATTAAAGTAAAGCATCTGTTTGCAGTCCCTATTCTAAAAGATGGTTATTATTGAACATTTTCGTCCTCACATGGGAAAATATTGCTTAATTATCTCACTCTGTTCTTATCACATCACTCAGACGTGATTTGGGTGCCAGTGTTTACTCCATAGGTGTGTGCATGAGCTTTCTTTGGCATATACACATCTCTTTTGGTGGGGCTGCATTTAATAAGCTTTTATGAAATACGCCCTTGCGCGTACATTGGTACATGCTTGTTTTTGTCTCTCAGCAGTGTGATTTTTAAAATCGTACTCTCCAGTCACCAACTATCCGATAATATGATCCGAGGTTCAGAAGTTCTTCCTCACCTACAGCTTGCACAATAATGATCGAGGCTCAGATTATGAAAATACCCCCCCCGTCGTTGCGACGACACACACGTGGAGCAAATAAGGGGGCTGTGATTCCGCTGTTCCCGTCTCAGTTTCCTGTGCCGGGTGCGTGAGTGGCCTGGAGGTCTGGTTAAAGATAGAGAGGGAGATGGCAAACACATCGAAATTAGATCGGGATGATTAGATGCCTCGCTCGCCTCGCACCGCGTTATTGAAGAATTCCTCTGACTGACACTTTCACTGACTTACGCTTGAAGAGATGAAGATGGAAGTAAATGATTATAGGGCTGAAGTACCATAAGTAGTCGTTGCTGGCAGTATGTAGTGGATAGAAAAAATATTCTAAATGCTTTTTCTCGTAAAATGAATTAATAAAATTTTACTTTGTACTGTACCGGTCCTATCCAACTATACACACTGTGCATTAGCTTCTGATCATACTGGAAATGTCGTATTTAAATAATGGCACAGTGAAGCTGCTTTAGATATTTTATATTGCTCATTTTATGTACAGATACAGATACATCAATTTTTGCTATTACTGCCCCACTGGTCTCTTGCTCATTCTTGTCTTTATATCTCTTCATGGGATTTTGCTGCTGTTTCCATCATCTGATTAAATGCACTGCTGGTACTGAATGAAATGGAATCCAGCATAAAATATAGCTGATCTTTTCTTGAATTTTCTTCAGTGATTTTTGGATGCACCCACACTTACCCAAACTTAACATTATGACCAATTATGGTGAGGGCCATTATTGAGATAGCCAAATAATAGCCAATATAATAATAATAGCCAGTAGCCGGTGCTAATTTTAGTAGTACAACTTTGCGTCCATGAGATAATCTAAAGAGAAACAATCTGTTTTAGCCGGCTATTAATTCCCATTCCTGACGAACTACTGTGAATGAATATTCCTTCACTTCTTCTGAGTTACTTTTTCATTATTATTTCATTATTTTTTATTTATTTTTTAATATACAATGTCTGCTAATAATGGCCAACACTGGAATACTTTTATTGTCTGCTGCAGTGAACAGGTGTGCACAAGGGTGAAGAAAATAAATGAAGTTATCTCTGCAGCTGAGGTAAACCGAGACACTTGAGAATCCTGCCAAAATCACCAGGTCCATTTAGGAATACTTATTTCATTCTTTAATTTATGCAATGAATGCGTTAAGGAGTTTCTCAGTCATCCAGGTCATGGTATATCTAAACTGAAACTAAAACTGAGGCAGCCGGAGGTTTGCCACTCATCTGAGTTGCTTCTTCAGTTCACTGCATCAAGAATGCCCTAAAATTAGTTACTTGTATAATTATTTGATTTCTAATGACAAATGCAAGGGGCTCTTGTATCAAGTGTTGCTAATTATACACATACATATATTACCTGTTGTGCTCAGAGTCCTGGGTAGTCCTTCTGAACCTGATCAGGACTCTGTTCTTGCCTCTGTCCATGGTGCTGAAACTCTACTCCAATAAGGGACTTGTGGTTCAGGATTGACTTTACAGCAGTATCTCTCCTTAGTTATCATTTCTAGGTCACTAAAGAAGCTTTTTCACACAAGCGTCGTCAGACAACCCCCCCACACACGTATCTTCTCTCATTTAAAAGCTGCTGTTCACATCGTATTTGACAGTCGTGTTCGTGTCAGTTATGGCACTCACCCTGCGCTGTTGGATGGTAACATTCCAGTGACTGGTGACCAACGAGGTAATCAGCTAATGGCGGCAGGAGCACTGCTTAATTACTTCGTTCATTCGATGTGACATTTGCCGGCATTATGTGCGTCGTCTTTGTTCATGTGGAAGACAATGAAGGGGAACGGAGGGAACGCATTAGTGTCTAATGCGATGGTAAGCGTCTTTCACCTGACACAGGAGGATGAATTTCTTTCTGCATGTGTGAACCCACGTTGTTTCCAAGTTTCTTTCTCGCCGTTTGCTCCCCTGAAGGAATCCACTCTGCTCCTGCACACACACTGTAATTAATATAATCATCGCAGCCTGTCTTTCCAACAATCTTAGGAGAATCTGGGAAGTTTCCTGCAGCTAGAATAGAAAAGAGACACAGTCGGTCGGTGAGACTGTGCCTTCATTATTGCTATTATGGAGCTGTCTAGATAAGTGAGAGCGAGCTGAAACTGAGCTGTATATTTTCCTGCCATTTAAACACTGACACATTCACACACATAATGTAAACACACACTTCGCTGTTTACACTGCACAAGCACGGCAGCGCACACGCAGATACACACGCAGTAAAATACACATGACGTAATGGTCCGTGGCCATATATCTCCTTTTGATGTGGACCCAGAGGACAGAGATTTATGTCTCCAATCACTTTTGGATTCAAAACTCTGTTGAACAGCCCACAGAAGACACGTGGGCATATGTGGCACATCAGGCAGAGAAGCCGTCCTTGTGTCAGCGCATCAGAATGATAAATGTACATAACAATTTGAGCTGTGTGTGGTGCACCGACATGTTTGCGATGCTGTTCAACTGTATTGTAGTACTTTTAAAAAATGAGTGTATATTACTAAAACGTTTCAACAATGCTGCCTAACATAATGGTTTGTCCGGTCTGTGTTTATGACTTTGCAAGTGTTTTTATGCTGCATTGACTGAAGTAGAAATGGTTTTATTCTGAGAGGAGAGTATGTGGGTCCTTTGTGTAGTTAGGTTTAGACAGAAGCACTGTGATTAATGTTGGTGAAAGATTAATGTTTTGGGTGGGTGTTGACAAAAACACATTGTGTCTCAAGGCACTGCAGACATTTTTGTAAAAAAAAAAAAAAAAATAGTGCTACCATAATACACAACTCAATGTTTTCCATAAAATGGACAAAATGTAGCAAGATCTAGTATATTGTCAGAAAATAATTGATCGAAATAAAAAGTGATACAATGTAGCTTTACCGTGGCATCATCTGGGAAATGAGTTGCCTTCCTTTTTTTAATCACGGACAACGATTGAAGCCTGTACACGGACTCCAGCACTTCTGTTGTAAACACAGCAGCATTAAGAGTTATCCTCAAGAGCCGCCGCCCCACCCCACCATCTTCACTCCAAGGGCTTAGAGGGAGGAGCCCCCGAGACAAATCTGCCCCCCAGCAATATTACCAACACAGGAAGCACATGCTTGTCTTAATCAAATTCATATGCGGAAGGATTTATTTTTTCATTTAAGATTATAAAAGATTGTGTGAGCATCTCAATAACAGGGTCTCAGCGTAAGTAATCTCCTTTGAGGAGGGATAAATGGAGGAGGAGGCTGTGTGTGTATTCATGACCAGTAGTTGACGCTGAGTCACAGCCCAGAGTTTGCGCACATTTCCGGCCCCGGTGAATGACTACACAAACCATCAGCTTTGCATTTCAAGTGGATGCGCAGCCCGGGTGTGTAGTGTGGATGTCACCGGGGTTGGCAACCATGAATTAATGAATCAGGTTGAAAATGTCAAAGCAGGTCCCACATCGCTCTTCTGTGGTTCAGCTGCAGAGCACTGTCAGCACCGGGTGGCTAACTGATGGTAAGAGGCGTCATTTAGAAAACAAACACAGTCATACAAACATGCAGACACGTACGCATTGTTGTTTGCCAGGCATTTCCATTTTCTCTTCCTTCAGATTTTTGCACTTTATTGTTGTATGTATATGAGAGTGATTAAAATATGTGAGTATTTGGTGCATCATTACGTATTATAATACATTTTTTTCCCTCTTGTGTATGGAAATCTTCTCTTCCTTCCTTCAGCCTGTGCTTCACGCATCACGCATCACTCAGATCCATCACATCCCCACATGACTTCATCTGTCTACGTTGTCATCATTAGATGGGATATGGGAGATGCATGTATTCATATACATATATCCTGGGGTAAAAAAGTCATCACACAAATACAGTACATTAAGGGCAGAAGGCAGATAATCTTGTCTTCTTCGCACTTTTTTTTTTCCCCATCACCACCTCATCTTTCTTTGCCTTTCATCACCCTCCTCCTCTGTGCGTGCCAGCAGCAAAATGTGATTGATAAGGGGAGAATAAACAGCATGACACAGAGAGCAGCTGAGAACATCATGTACTGAAATCGTTTGAAAGGGTTCAGAAAGACATGCAACAATGGAGGAATACACACAGTCGAACCTGCACATAGTGATGAGACTTTAATTTGTCTTTAATAAGTGTAGTCAGTAGCACAAGACCTTACATGAACACTTTACCACTCGTTTTAGTTGGCCGTCATATGAAGAAAGCACCTTGTTCCCCTCCTAACAGTGTTACTTTACTACTAGCTTTATATGCTATACCCCACTACTGTACCTCTGTTGTGAACACACATTTCAGAAGTTACTAAGGCACTAATGCACAAGACAGGTATTTTTTTTGCAGCCGTATATATGCAAGCTTTCTGCCCATGCTTAGATGTTACACCAGTTAGCCACAACATTAAAACCACTGACAGTAGAGTAGAACATAACATCTTGTAACAATGCAATATCCTGCTGGGAAGCCTGGCATTCATGTGGATGCTACTTAGACATGTACCACCCACCGAGACCAGACCAGGAACCTAATGACACTAATGGATGGCAGTAGCCATCCCCAGCAGGATGCAGAACGACACAGACACAAACGGTTTAGGGAAAAGCTTGATCCTCAGAGGCCCCTTCCTTTAAACCCATAGGACCCAAAGGCCCCACTAGCAATCTTTTGTTGCCAGATGCCACAGGACAGGACACCCTCAGTTGGTTCATGTCCAGTCTGTGATGATTAGAACTGTTTTAGAGGTACAAGCGAGGCCTACAGGAATGCACAGTTGTGTGGTGGTGAGCACTGATACCTCACAGCAACAAGGTCCTGGGCTCGAATCCATCAGTCTATTTGTGTCAGTCTCCCCACAGTAGCCAACCCCCCACCAGCGTTTACGGAAGTTAAATGAATGAATGAACAATATTGGGGAGATGGTCATAATGTTATGGCTGATCGGAGTGTGCTTAGATACACAGATTTTTTTTGGACAATATGCACATACATTAATTAGTGTCAAAGACATGAACAGATGTGTGCATCGCATTTAGCAAAAAGCTAATTTCCATCTGTATTCCAAAAATAAAAATACAAAACAACATTTAACACAAACCCACAGGATGTTACAGAGATGCCCGCGACACCACGCTACAAACATAATCTAAAATGTGCTCCCAATGTAATGTGAGAAGTAAATAAAGTGCCTCGTGATTTCAGATTCAGATTGTATATCAACGGTGGTAAATCAGAAATTGCAGGGTATATTTTAAATATTAGCATTGGTGATTTATATTAACAAGGCTGTTGTCAGTATGTGGCATGATGTGAAGTAAAGAACAGGCAGGCAAAATTTACAAAGCGGTCGGGGTCACCGTTTATCTGCAAAAATGCCCTCAACTTGATCTTACTACAGTTCCTGAACACGGGAGCCACGAACCTCGATCGCAGACCTCCACTGTTTCAGGGAGAGGGAAGGGTTCATGCTAGCATTCGGGGGAGGGAAATGCTCAGCGAGGGAGCATGCAGAGGTGTGTTTGTAACCTTTAAAAGCCGGCAACATTATGAGTGTGCGGTGTTTGCCCTGCAGGGAACCCCTCTTATTGCTTGTCTGTTGTCGTGATCACACAGCGCAATCAGTGGGTAGAATGACTCTAAGTAGGTGTTGATTACATTATAGCATCCAATGCCATATGTTTGGCAGCTTATATGCAGCTTATCTAGGTTTTATAGGGGGGGAAAAAAATATTATATACTAGTGAAAAAGCTATTCAGTCTGTGGAGCTATGTCCTTATAAAACTGCTGCAGAGGGTTAGGGTTAGGGTTAAGGGGTTGAAATTATGGGTAAACCTTGCAAGTTGGATTCATTAGGAAGTTTTGGAGCTCACTGTTGTGGCCTCTGGTGTCTTGGACACACCTGACACTGCCTCCTGTATTTCTAAAATGAGAGGAGAGGGGTATTATGAGTAGAGCTGTGGCTGGTGTCTGACAGCTAGCAACTTGTGACGTCATTGACCTTTCACTTAAAACAGCCAAGTGAACATGAACTATTTTGACTAATTGTTATAGCAAAGCCTGTGTTGTTTTTTTAATTTAGTAAAATTTTGAAGACTCTTTTGTGTACAAGTGCTGCAGCCGTACTACCAGAATATATGAGATTCAATAATCCACTGTATGTTTGTGAATCCTTCCACTGCAGACCCACCGCACACAATCTACTGCCTTTGTCTCAGAATGAGCAGATGGAAGAAACTGGCAAAAGCGTTTAGGTATCAAGTCGGTTCTCCCACAGATAACTGATGTTCAGGGCAGAGGAAGAGTGTAGATTTGTCACCTTCCTTTGCCGTCAGCCTCAGGGCCAGCTGCTGTTCAAATGCTTCCCGTCGAGTGTGCGGTCTGTCCGCCTCAAACGCCGCACGTACGCTACGCTTTTCACAATCAGCCGCATATCTGTCCCAAGGCTGTGACTCACTAGTGCATAACCCAGCCCCTGTCACTGGGGGTGTTCGGGATGACTGTACGCTGTGCCAGGAGCTTCCCTTCATCATTCGCCTCTTTTCTTGTCCCTATGGAAGTCACATCAAGGCTGAATCCACATTTACATGGTCCCTCACTCTTGAAAAAATATAAAGCTCTCACATGCTATAAATACTCGCTGTAACTGCGCTGTCTCTTCAAGTTAAACCGAGCAAGCATCAAGCAGATCAAACAAAGGACAGTCCAGTGATACTTTTCTTAAAGAAAACAGCCCCGGACGAAAACAGAGCTTGTTTTGACAGTTTGATTGAAAGAGGGCACAACTGGGTTGGCATCTTGTTTCAACATCTCAAGCCTTAAGGAGAAAAGATTGTCAGGTACAGGAGCACACAAACAGATGGGTGACATATGCATAAAAACAACATTATGTCCGTCAGTTCCTGAATGACAATGTGACATAATGTAGCTTATTAAATAGCTAAATGATATATAATAATATATCAAAAAAGTTTTTATTAGTCAGGAAAATACCCACATACAACACCTTCAACTATATGTACTTCCTTTATATATTCCTCTGTAAATTAAGCTCTACCCTTCATAGCTGAGGATCTGTATCTTCCTGTGTTAAGTTCCTTGTTTTAGCCATTTTTGTCTCTGAAGAACTTTATATAGACACGAAGCATGACAACAAAAGGAAATGTTTCTTTTAATAAAAAGCACGACCTTCATTAGTGTATCACTGGTAATGACCCAAAACTCAAAGTTTCTAATGTCTGTTTTAGGTTTTATTTAGTATTTTGTCTGTGACTGTACTAAAAGAAATTGCACTTGATGACCAAGAGTGGTTCTCAACTCTTTGACTTCCGCACTAACAAATACGATTAATCACGATTAAATATCAGTCATATTTAATCTATATTAATCGCGTGAACCTGCAAACTGAGTATTTTCACATGTCATTATTAAAATGTTCACACGATTGTACAGATTGAATACAATACAATAGAAATACTGAAGCTGTATGATGTATATTTTTGAGCTAGGGTCATCTGTTCAATAAGCTCTGTATCTCAAAAAGTATAAAAGCCACAGCTTAGATATTTGTATGTATATATATATATATATATAATGTGTTCACACATGGGCCAAGTTGTGTATCTAACAAATTGAATGACAGAAAACGGGTACAAAATGAGAAATTAAGCTATTAGCTACTAATACAAAAAAGATCAACAGTGTGGTTACAATGCCAAAGGGTTAATGCAATATTTCACAAATGCATTGGGTGTCCAAAAACTTTTTTCCACCACTGTATATATATGTATAGTATATATATATTTATATGTACCGTTAACCAGAGTTCATTCCTTTAATTATAAGATTTTCCTTTATTTTAGCTCCACCACAAGAAAACCTGATGCCTTTGTTCAAATAAATCTCTCTTAATGGGGAATGCGACCTTTTAAAAATCCTTTCACAATTGCGGCTGATAACGGGGTGGTAAAACGGCTGACCCAATAAAGAATTAGCTATCTAAGTCAGACAGATGACTTGAAGAAACAATGCTGATGATAGCGGAAACAATTACACACATTCAGACATGCACCGACAGAGGAAAAACACGAATACTGTGCGTGCACTATAGGAGGGGGTTTCTCAAAGCGCATTAACATTTTATGTTTTGTGCACTTAGCTTTGGTATCATGATTCACCTGAGACAAGCAGCGACCAGAAGCTGCGCGCCTGCCGAACTGGGGGCACACAGCTTGATTTAACACCGTTATGTTAAACCAAAAGTGTTGACTCTTTTTTTCATAGTCGACATCTGTGTGTGTGTGTGCGCGCCCGCCCGCCCGCCCGCCCGCCTTTGTCCACAACCAGGATGATGTCCACCACTTTTATGAGGCTTTTGACTTACGTACTTTAATAAGAAGGCATTATGGGTATTTCTGGTGTCTTGGCTCGTCTCCAGAATTATGAGCCGATCCTCTGAGGTTGCTTAGTGATAAAGTTGTCAGCTGAATATTACCCACCCACAGAGAATTTACTCCTCTTTATTAGCAGGCGTGTGTGTGTTTGCTGAGCCTTGTGGCTTGGTCATGACATTTGCATACCATGGGTATTATTGCCACACTGTGGCCTGTTGACTGACAGACATTAATTGCACTGACGTACATGTATATATTTTACCTTTCCGTCTGATTTCGAGCGTTTGAGAGATGCCTGTGCTCTGCATAATGCTCAAAAGTTCCTCTCCCAAAGCAGGCACATTTTGGGAGGAACTAGTAAGGCCCCTCCATGACCCACATTCGCGCACCACGTTTCCACCATTCTGCCCCAGAGATTTGCTCTCTTGGTGGGGAAAGTTTCAGATTTAACCCCCTTCATCACAGTTAAACCCCCAATGATGGCCGCGTGTGCGATTATGTGTGTGGTTCCACGGATGAAGTTTTTTATGGGTAGCATAAGGAGTTTGTTAACTTGTAGCGGAGTCTCTTCAATGGTTATAATAATGAAACAGTTAAAGTAGTAAAGGCTCAAAACAGTGTGGATATGTTTAAAGCTTATTTATTCAGTAATTATTATTTGAGTGGTGAGGCTGAGTAAAATCAGCAAAGTGCAAAATATCATTTCCACTTTCTCATCTCTTTCTCCTCCTCATTTTCGCTGTTGCGACTTGCATTGTACCAGGGGAAAACAACAACAGCAATAGCAGCAATGGAATAATCAATTATACACATATGTGTATTTCCTGTGATATATTGTGCACACTGCCCATCCCCAGCTGTCTGTGTTGCACTTTATCCGGCTGACCGTCCTCTAAATACAGATAACTAATAGGAGAGAATGAGACAGACACCCCTGAGAAGCTCAGCGCATACACCATCCTCTACAAAATGCCTCGGGGGATGCTGGGAGTTGGAGGCACTTGAGTTGCTTGACTGTAGTCGTTTAGCTAAATTGAGCTCCAGCTGAATTCCCTGTTGATTAGCCGAAAAAACTGCGGCAGGCCTGACCGGCAGCGCACAATTGTCACTCGCTGTCACTTCAATGCCCACAGTATAATTCAGCAAAGTCCGCCACAGCTTTCATTGCATTAGTTTGACGTTATTAATGGGTCATCAGCCTTCTAACACCTAATAGTGTTGACATGAAGATGGACTTTGACTAAAATTTCCCCCGACAGCATGTCTAAATATGTGAGAGATGGTTTAGAGATGGTGGAGGCTTTTCAACTGAAAGAGAAAGCTGAGGAGCAGGCTGATTTTTAGATGAGCTCTGGGGCGTGCAATTGGATGTATGATGCAGAGGATAAAACATTATCTGTATGACTGCCTCTTAGCAATTTTAAAGCAGTGAACTCCGAGCGCTCAAATGCGCATGCATGCACCATTTCTGCCACACATCCTCTGAGCACCACTTGTTGCTCAGTTCTTATGTGACAGAAGCTGCTGTCGGCACTAAATACTGAAACTTTAGATCAGTGTTTTTATTCGCGACAATGTGATGTTGATGAAGAAAAATACATGGAAATCTAACGTAGCACTAACCACACGCTCGCAACAATACACAAGCACGGCGACAGCTGGAGGACAATGCTGAAATCAGATTACCATGACAACACAATCTGTTCAGTGCCTTGTGTTTTTTGCATGTTTAAACTGTTGTTATAAATTAGTAGACAACAGGAGCAAAAAATAAACAATTATTTACTGTCACAATGGCTGCCTTTAGCAAATGAACACCTGACCTATTTTGAGAAATTCTAAACATCATTCCTCAGGTTCACATCCCGTAAATCGTTTCAGGACTTAAGGGCGAGCATCACCGTAAATGCACATTGTGTCATACCTGCTTCTCATTTCACAAAGCTGGATCCCCCTCCTTTCTACACTCCATACAAACCCTGCTCTGGTCTGCAACAACATGCTAATGTATGCGAATCCTCCCTCGGCTTACATGCCTATTTTACCCAATGAGCTCAGCTGGAACAAAATGCTGGAGGTAACCTTTCTTTCGTCACTCAGCCTCACACAGCTCAGGAGAGGAGTATTTTCAGGAGAAGAATATGTGCGCGGGCATGCGTTCAGACTTCAACAGGTCCCGCTGTGCAAGCTTTATTTTTCCACCGTACTGCCAACATGTATTAAAGTGACAAAATCCTTGATGAAATTTCAGAGCAGGCAGAGCGCAAGTAATAGGCACGTCTTTCTTTTTTTTTTTTTTTTTCTTATCTGTGTGCAATTCTTTGGCACTTTAGCTAATGAGACAATCCTCATTCTCTGTTCTTGAAATCTCAGAGAGTCTGCCCCCCACCCCTCGCCCTCAACATTCAGTCATACTCAGCAAAGCATTTGTTTCTGCACCACCAGAGTGCTCTTTTACCCCTTTCTATGAGTGGGAGGCTGAGTGTGAAAAGCCTGGTTAACCTCAGTCAGGGCCTTCGGGGATACCAGAGTGCTGTATGCTACACGTCAGAGGCTTAATGATGGCTCACAGTCAACTCAGGCTCGCCTCGGCTTCCGCGATGTGAATGAATATTGTCTGCGTGCGCAACCGTGTGCGTGTGGTGTGTGTGTGTGTGTGTGTGTGTGTGTGTGTGATAATATGTCTCAGTGTGACTCCGTGTGTGTTTCTGAGATCAAGGGTTAACTACATAGGGCATGGTGTCTAAGGCAGGTCTTTGGTCGGTGAAAACATCGCAGAATCCACTCAGCAGTTACCATGGAGACTGGACTGCTAATTCTTGACTGTTCCTCAACAGCTCTGCCTCTTTTGTCAATGTTATCTACATTGATTTGGTGCCTTTTTTTTCTTTTGGAAACGACTGTTCAAGTGAAATAATTTTACATGTAATAACGTTCAATTAAGTCGGTCCACTCAAGATATGTCGGGTTTTATTTATACATTCCAAAATCGCTGCACAAAAAAACATTCCCCAGGTGGGTTGACTGTCCTTAGATCCTCCATTGACATATTGGAAAAACTCTACGATCACCAGGCAATTCCAGCTGCTGCCGCATCCGCCATGAAAACCTTGAAAGAGGACAGACACAAAGCACGTCATGCTTTGAGAATTGAGAGTCTCCTGAAGGACGAAGATTAATTTCCTAAACACGTAAAGGTTGGCACCGACAGCCAGGAGAGGGAAGGAGGTCTCAGACTGGTAGTCCAGCATGGAGAAGTGAAATGAAAGGACGAGCAGAAAAACCTCAAATACGGAGAGCATGTGCACTTGTTAGTGATTTTAAGAAACTTTACAGTACCGACCACTATAAATACTAGTCTTAATAGATTAATTCAGAATCACTGGGGGTAATGGTAACGTGCAAAAGGTCTGAAATAATCAAAGAACATTAATTGAAATGAACTGAAAGTTAATTAAAAAGGAAGGAGGGTTTAAGTTTGGATCTAGTGGACCTGAGAGTCAAAATGGCTGATTATCAGCAGGGAGGTTATTGCGGTGGCAGGAGTGCGATAGGAAAAGGCCCTGCAGCCTGCTGTCTTCTTTTTAAATGTGGGGACAGAGAGGAGCCTGCAGAGCACAGCAGGGACAATAAGGTTAAAGAAGATCAGACCGGTATGAAGGGCATGTCCTCTTACAACATCATCATTAAAGAAGCTGAAAAAAAAGTCACCACCTGGATTTAACTAAGCAAAGAGCCTCCTATTGGTTAATTACTGCGTGGGTGATTATCTTTCAGCTGGCAGCAAGTTATTTAATCCCAGATGATGCAATGAGTAGCTTCTCATTTCTTAAGCATCCGTGTTGATAGACGCATCCCGCGGTGGTTGAAAAGACGTTAGACTGCTTGAGAAGGGTCAAATCGTTGACATGCGTCAAGCAGAGAAAACATCTAAGGAGGCAAAAAATGGGAAACTCAAGGGATTGAGACTGAACAGCTGCGTAGCCTCATTGAAGCTAACAGGAAAAAAAAAAGGCTTCAGTTTGAAGGCCACCACACAGTCCAGACGTTAACCCGTTGAGAATCTTTGGGGATGTGCTGCAGAAGGCTTTGGTCAGATGGTCCCATCATCAGTACAAGATCTTGTTGAAAAATGAATGCACTGCTACATACTAATGCACACAATATATAAACACTAATATCTATGTATAATTTATAGTAGATCTGTCAGAGAAACAACTGCTATTTCAGATATTCAACCTGTGATATCGGAATTTCTTTAATCTTAGTAGTAAATCTTTGACCCGATTTCACCAGAGTGTAAAATGCCAGGTCGTGTAATATACGTGAGTCCATGGCAGTTTTCATCTTGAGCAAAGAAACTTTGTGTTTCTCATGAATCACATGAATTTGCTTCATAGAAATACAGATTATAAGGAAAATGTTAAAAGGTGAAGGGCTGAGCTGAACAGAAACATACTCTAACTTTTAAACTTGTCTCTCTGTATTTATGTGCGTATTTTTTTTTTGTAGGCGTGTGTGGGCAGGTTGTTGTGTTAGTCCGTGTTTAGCACCAGCAAATTTGAGTCATCTACACATTGACTGTGTGTGGAGCTTTGCTCAGTCCAGAATTAGTTTTGCATTCTGTTTGAACCCAACGTAAAAACCGAATCTACTACTATTTTGACAGCTTCATAATTGCTTCCATTAAAAACTGCCGTCGTCAAACTTCATTAGTAGTGCCAGCAACACAGTTGTGCGCCTACAGTGATATGTGATACGAGCTATACTCTACCAGTATGAAGGAAGTTTCAAAGATAAGCCATTAATGCACATTTCATAGTTTAAATCAAAGTGCGATAAAGGCAGAGCTCCCTTTTTCTGTTACCAGAAGTACTGAGGTCCTCACAATCACTAGACAAGAAACTCATTAAAAGTGGACAGTGAAACCAGCAATCTTTAAATTGAGCAGACCGGAAAAAAAACTATCAAACCCACCAAAATATTTTCTTATCTAAATTGAAGCACTCAAAGCTCAGCAAGACTGAGCTGCGGAATGACAAACTCTGGACCTTTCATCTGATATTTAATTTGATTTGTATGCTGTTTTTTCACTCGGATCTTTCGTTTCTATCAACAGACTGAATAGAAGTGATAATCCCGATGCTTTGAGGACATGTGAGATCTCCTCCGCAGAGAAAAATAGGATCTTTGGCTGGTTCTGTGGGCTTTGTGCTCTTTGTACAATTGCCTTGTCAGATCACATTGAATTCCTAATCCTACAGAAGTAAGTAGTCCTCAGTTGTGCTGAGTTGCTGAATATTAATCGGTTATTAAACTTATTAGAAGCAGTTTGTTGTATGTCACATGTTTGAATCACTGAAAATGCGAAATATATCGGGATGGATATCACAGACACTGGGAGTTTTTCTTTGCAACACTTGCCTTCAGTTTTTGTAAAGCGTCTTGAGACAGTTTGTATTGTTATTGACGCTAAATTTAAAAACTGATTTGATTTGTAATAGCTCTGACCTTTAGCACCACTACCATTTCTTCTACTGCTACACTTATTCCTACCACAACTACTAGCCTACCTCAAAAGACTAAATTGAAATGTCTAGAAATTCTTGATATACGAGTGTGTTGTCTTCAAGTCCTCCTATGACCCTGTAATCTCATGCTTTGGCAGAAAATCACCTTTTACATAGTAATAAGCTTTTTAGTAAACTTACCAGCCAAGTCCTATAATGTTTATAATAAATGTCCAACAATTTTTTTTATTATCATAACCTTTATTTAACCAGGTATGTCCCATTGGGAAAATGAGATGGTGTCCATTCATTGCAACTCAAGAATGGTTTTCATGTTGTGTTTAGGGACTCAAAGCCATGGATTGTAAGTGTTGTTATGTTTTGATGGTGCTGGACTCCTGCAATCAGGATGAAACCCAGCGGTGTTGAAGTGTAAAGCATGTGGAAGGAATAAACAGCACCAGACAAGGAGGGATTTTTCCAGAGCTCTGATAACCCTAACCCTAACCTTACTTTTTTTTTTACTTAAGTCTTTAAAGCAAGGTTACAAAAATATCCCACAAGTCTTCACCAAACATTCAGCAGGCTGGTGGATAACTGAGAAAATCTTTTTAGGACCAGCGGATTTTAGCAGCAGAGGTAACACTCAACCCGACCCTCGTCTCTCCGACACACTACCCTCACACCCCGTACATGTATATACACCTGGCCCCCACCCAACACCATTAAATCATAAAGGGTCTATAGATACTCCCCCACAATAACCTTAACATTTTCATCTGAACCATATTTCAATATACCACAATAAACTAAAGAAATCATCTCTTTATTTAATATTCATATTTTAAGGGGGTTAAACAACACTGAGTATTTATGTTCTACTGTTATCAAAATAACATCCTTCCCTCACCATTACCAAAGTGGCTGCAATAAACCTGACCCAGGCTGTAGTTAAAATTCAAGCCCTGAAATCGAGTCCTGTACTTTGTTCACCTGCCAGTCAATCTGACCACCTCCTTACTTTCCTCAGTTCACTGAACATAGCAATCTTTGAGAGGTTTTTCAAACTGTAGGCATTTCCATCCGCAGTTTTTTATTTTAGCTTCTGCACATTCCTGGTTCTTCGTTTAACTGGATAATATGCTAACATTTGCTAGATTGCACCGCGCGCAACGTTTCCGTGTGGCAATCTAAAGTTGGCAGAGTTAACTTTAGATTAATGCAAAGGGCCCCCGAGAAGTTCTGACTGTTTTACGACCTGTAAAATGGAGCACTGCCTCTGCCTGTGGTTAACACAGACCCGAAAGACTAATGGGTACACAGACGTACATACGTATTTGTGTGTTTGAGTGGAGGTGTATATCAGCCTTGCAGTCGTTTTCTACTGTGAGAACCTCCAGGGCCAAATATCAGTAAAACTCTCTGGGGCCCCGCAAACACGCACGCGAACACACACCCATTCTCACACAAAACATCACACAAGAGCCAACAAACAAGTCTATTTGCTTTCCCCCCAGACACAGCTTCCTTCATTGCAGCATTAAAGGGAAAGAGATTATTCACTCTATTTCCAGGGAAATGAATTTCATATCAGTTGTGTGTTTGTGAATCAGACCTCCATTTCCAAGAAAGTAGGGGGGTATTACTCTTATCTCCTTGACTGTATTTGTAAAAGCGCAACAATATAGATTGCAACTTCTCAGATTTCCTACCTGCCTGCCTTTGGGAACATGCTTTTTCCTGTTACAGCAGCTATATCTCAGATGGAATAAATCAATTAAAGTGCAACGGCAGAATAAAGAAACATGAGCATGTTTCCTGACACTTTAGATTTATTCCCAGATCTTCAGGATTGGTTATCACTCACTTTGAACCCAGTCACCCATCCCCCAAGTTAAGGAACATGGTTCCGTATATCATTTGCATTTAGACAGATAAGTAACTGGGGAAAATTCAGATCATTCTTTTGACTATATTCTCTGAATTAAGTTCAATTTTGCATGCCTTCATGTGTCATGGGACGTTTGGTAACGTTGATCCCTGCATGCCTGATGATAATAATAAGCCGTGGAATTATAGATACCGGAAAACTTGGCAAACCCAACTGCAGCACGCAGTAAAGTTGAGCTCAGCCACCATCAAAGATCCTCTGGTTCATCATCGACTTCTATGATACCGACGAGAGGGAGGCAGGAAACGCAGCGAGGGCAATCGCAGATGGAAATCGATGAAAATGACGAACACCACAGTGGTCTGATTGAAATCTGCGGGGCCTAAGTCATTTATGAGATCTGCAAAACCAAATGTGATTACCCATCCCACACCGGACCTCCCTCCGCCACCCAGCACCGCCGCCACCAGCCGCTACCGCCGCCGCCACCCCACTTCTTCCCTCTTTTCATTCTTCACTGGGTCTGTCACTCAGCGCTGAAATATTCATACGGGCTCTGAAAAATGAATGGGTCTGCCGAAAGGAGAAGAAGTTGAAAGGAGAGAAGTTAGTCGTTTTGATAGATACTCTGGCATGAGGAATGTGACGGAGGGCTTTAAGTCAAACATTGCTTTGGGAAACACGGGTGACGTAGTGCGTGGCGCGAGTGCGTTGAACGTATAGGCATCTCTTGGTTTCATGTTGCTGTGTGAGAAGCAGGCTGAAGGAAAATTGAAGTCGACGGGGTGCGTCGCAATCTTTTCCTAAGAGGAAGCAATGAATGAACGCACGTGTGCATCACTACCAGTATGAATAATGGAGAGATCAGTTCTGCGATATCTGACCTCAGTATGCAACAGGTTGACGTGGATGATGAGTTCGCACACCACAAATTGTAGTAGGGTGACACGGGGTGTTTTTGGATCAATGTGTTGTACATAGTAAAAATAATGGACCTTCATCAGAGGGTCTATACTGTTACTCTCCCTCTCTCCGTCTCTCTCTCGCTGGTCTTATATTTAATTGGCTGCAGAGTTTCTCGGCTCTCAGTCTCCACAAAGTACATTTTGTATTGATCCTCCTTCCTTGGCTTCACAGACTCTGCTTCCCATAGTTATCCCATCTACTGCTGGTGTCTCTATCAGTTGGCCTCTCACACACACACACACACACACACACACACTGCAGAACAAAAACACTTAAAGAGGGTCTCTTTATGAGGTCCCACATAAAGCCTTGGGAAATTAAATTGGGCAGAACTTGTCACAGCAAATCCTGTAGGTCTGTTTATTTTAGTCTTAAATTTTTCACTGCTCAAACTAAAACCTACCGGTTTCGTTTCATCGTATAATTTAGTCAGTAGGGGGTAATGCGGAGTTAGGACTAGTTGATTCACGGTCTGTGGTGCATGTTATGCGAAGAAATTACAAGTCATTTAGTCAAGCCAAATTAAGCGCTCACTAATTTTCCCAATAATTCGTCCGTCTTTTAATGCATTGATGCTTTTACTTTGTGCAATAAAACACAAAATAATGAGAAACTCTAGTAAGTCTTATAAGCCCCCGAAAATTTGTGTATTTTTGCCGTGAAAACCGGCCACCTAGCTTTAACCCTTTAAGACCTAAACATCCGCCTGTGGATAAAAAAAAAAGCTTGTGGTATTTCAATTACCGTAGCTCACCGATGGATAAAATTCATAAACATAAAAAGTGTGTCTGAACACTGGGAAGTTGCGCTTTCTGGAAAAGAAGCTGCCCTTACGGTAATGATGACCCCCTAGGGGCTCCATGGAGGTACTGCAGGGGAGGTCGCAAAATATTTGATTGATAAGACATTTTTGTATATATATATATTTTTTAAATTTTCCACCACAAATTAAAATTTCAACATATTTTAGTGAAGTGATAAATGGAGAACGAAGACTCCCCCCTGCACATGTTTGAAATAAAAAATAATAATATTTGAACCTGTGTATTATTTGAATAACTTAATACTGAATGCAAAATGGTCATAATGTATATTTATAAATGGCACTAAGCCGAGTTTAATAGAACACATACAACACATAGTCATGTGTTAATAGATTCTTGCAGTCACAAATCATTCAAGCGCACGCGATCCGATGCCACAGGTTTGCAAAGTTTTGGCTTCGCCTCTGGTTTGTTAGGCCTGTCAGAGTCACACAACTGGGTGGGGGTTCTGGAGAATAATACAAACCTGCATGGCTGCACACATGTACCCTGTTGCACCGTGACACACTGAGTAGATGAGTTGTGTACCAACATACAGTCCTTACAGCATCGACATGTCTGGAACAAGATGTCGGGATTGATATTCGTGCTGCTTCACGCACGTACGCCGTAACACACATGCAGCTGTACAACACGTCCCACAGGTAGCTAATGCAGAATAACATTGTTTCCAGCACGCTGGGCTATTAATCATGGATGAACTCCTGCATCACTGACAAATCAGCCTAATCTCACAGGGAAGGCTGTGAGTGTATATGCACAAGCACATTCGCACCTACACACCTAACCACACACGCAGACAAACGCGTGCAGGCAGAGGAGTGTGTGTGTGTGTGTGTGTGTGGACGCTCACGCGCTCATACACACATGCATTTTATCAGTCTAATCTCATAGGAGAGAGCATGCTCTGACTGGCAAACAGAGAATTAATGCAGAGCAGGGGGCTCTCCTCCCCTCCCCGTCCTCCCGTCTCAATCTTTACTTATCTGCCTCTCTCATGTCCTTCTCCTCCTCTCTCGTCTTCTCCCTGTCCTTTTTTTTTTCTATTGTTTCTTTTTGTGGAAAACAAGTAAACAACATGAGCACGTAGCCCACAGACAGGGTGGTGAAACATGGCCAGCAGACTGATGGGCTCTTTTGACTTTTCCTGCATTTTTTTATCCCAACAGCCCACACCTCCCACATCTACTGTAATAACAATTAGACAAAACAGGTGCTTCCTCACTCAGCGCACGCACGTTTAAGCGGACTAATGCTGGATCGAGCAGACTAATGCTGGAGGAGAGGCTGCACTGCAGTGGCGGGGATCCGCTACGCATGAGGTGTGTGTCAGTTTTGTGTGTGTGTGTGTGTGTGTGTGTGTTTTTGAATGCGAGTGTCCGCAACGATCAGCAGAAACTGAGCAAATGAAAAAGAGATCAGCACAAAGAGCATGTGTTCGCCGAAGCCTAAACAAATGAAATTCTGTTGGCTGAAATCTGTTCAGAATTAAGGGGGATTGAGTTGGAGTCTTGACAGAAGGGGTTGATGCGAAGTGCCAGTGTAATCTTATTTACATTCACGTTTGCATGTGCGAATGTATGCGCGCACGTTGCACTTTGGTGTGGATGGAAGCAGCGCACAAATAATGCGTTCATGAATCACAAACAGCCCTTTGACTTCTAAAGCCTCCTTCAGCTGTAACGCCTGCATATCTCAAAGCCCTGTTGGAACACACAATGACATCCTGTCCCCTGAACGCCCACCTCTGTTCTGGTTGCTTTTCCCTTGGCCCTGTGACTGGCTGCTTTGTACCCTGACAAATATACAGCTCCTGGCTGCCCTGCGGGGCTCTGGGGAAATGAGATACAAATGCCAGAGTATCTACGGTATCACTGCCCAAAAACCATTGCTGTAGCCCGTGGCAATGAAACCGCAGCAAGGACACTCACACTACAATGAGCTAGAACAACACAATACATGATAAAAACCGAGACGATACCAGACAAGCAGCGCAACTGTAAGTCAGATCCTAACTCTCGTTTAGCCTGGTACAACGTGTTTAACTTCCTCGGCCCTCAAGGCTAATCTCTAAGTTTATTTCTTTGGTTCAATTAAGGGGTTAAGCTTTAAAGCAGCGTATGAATCATTATGAATGCAGGGCATGTCTTCTGTTCGCCCCTCGTCATGGAACCTAAATAGGCTTTTAATCTGTGATCCAAACACGGAAGACACACAAATGCTCTTACATCACTGTATATCTAACGCAGTGTATCTATGTGTCCTTTAATTTGCCTGGCTAATGCAGCACTCTAGCATAGTGATAAGAGAGTGTAATCTTCTTAGGTGTGGCGAAAGCTTAATCAATATTAACATATTCCTCAGCTCTCTCTCCATTGAATAATTGATATCCCCACACAGTCTTGCTGAGAATGAAATAAGATGTAGGAGTATTAAAATAACTTCCCCGAGATAAAAGAAAATTGATTAAAAAAAGATGGCTGAAAATTAAAGAGAAGGAAAGGGAGCCTAAGGGATTGGACTTTGCATACAAATGAAGAAAAGGGGTTTGGGCGGGTGGAGGAGGAAAAAGGAACTTTAGGGAAGTTATGAACCCATTTATCCAACTCTGGTCACTGCACACTCAGCTGGCTGGGTTTCTGCCGAACCAATCAAAGCGGTTAATCTAAGGGATCCACTGTAGCCTCGCCAATCCCTGACCTCCTTGTAAAACATGTGGTTATTAATCAGCGATTGCTCATCTGTAATTTCCGCATGATTACCTCTTCATTAAAACTTACAGCGGCGACGTCTCCGAGTTCACCTGACGGGGTACCTCTCTGTTCCCAACATCCAAAGCCTTCTTCAAACCTAACAGACCGTGCCTGCGGGCTCTGGCCAACGTGGGCAATAATTTCCCAGCAAGAATAATTAGAATTAATTAAAGTTTTTAAAAGTTATTTCTACAAGGTCCTCCAGTTCAAATGCTGCATTTAAAGTTTAAACTTACACAATCTAGCTACAAATTGCAAAATTACTTCCCCCACACGATGCATTTAAGCCGCCAGCTTGGAGACTATAAGGTTCATCCTCCACAGCTGCAGGGACGACACAGGGAAGGATTTTAAAGATAGATGCAGTGAGAGGATCAGGGTTGAGAGGAATCATGCATTTGGACCACCTCAGCGCTATCAGATCACTGCTGACACCTCACCTACCACCTCCGGGGCTTTAGCACAGATCACGAGTTGAGAGGGCGAAGGCAGACAGATGCCTGTGACTCGGTGTGTGTGCGTGTGTGTGTGCGCGAGTGTGTCTGGGAGAGAGCAAGTAGACAAATTCAGCCCCCTCTCGAATCTCAAGGTTGCTGCAGTCACACAGGCGACGCACCGTATGAAGGACGAATGTTTGCGAAGGGTTGAGCCTCAACATCTGACAGCTGCGCTCAATCAGCGAGAGACAAACTGATGGAGGAAAATGAGATGTCAACCCGACGAGGATGAGGCCAATGTGGAACAAAGATGTAGGCAAGAACCGCACTTATGTGAAGTAGTTTGAGTTATAAATACACGCCAAGGTAAACGGCACCGCTCTTTGTCTCCTCTGCAGAAGACGTTTACACGTGGAAGAGGATGACTTTACAGTTTCCGTGTGCATTTAACTCATTCATTCAACACTGCATCAGTTACCCTCTATCTCCACTTGACAGGCAGCTGACGTGCAGTGAGGTGAGATAGCTCCTCCAATCAATGTCTTCGATCTACGCACTACACGCTGGCAGTTCCTAGCACACCCGCAGATATATCCTCCATGATTAACTGCCTTTTTATGAGTGGAGAAAAAAAAATTAAAGTTAAACTCACACTGTCTCCCTATTCTAAACTGAATCAACCATGTGTCACAGTTAATCGTTGGACTATTCACTCCGAATGTCTCCTTTAATTCTTGAAAAGCTATGGAAGGTATCCATAATGATAAGTTATGACAGTGCAATTAAAAAGGCCTAAAATCTTTTTCATGGCCGGTTTTAGTGTTATTCTTTTGATAGCGAACATTAAGATGTTAAATTCATGGGGAGATATAGCAAATTACAGCCATTTGATCCTCCATCTCATGCCTTTGACTAATCAAGCCCCAGCCTGTTAACGGGCTGCTCTAATTACGCTGCATCAGTACGCAGACTGGCTTTACTGTCTGACGGTCTGGTAGTGCTCTGTTGCTGCACTTTGTTTATTTCCGAGGTGATGCGATTTTCTTTCAGGTTTTCTGAAACTCCCCTTGCGCGAATCGCAGGCAAATGTGTGAATTTGGTTTCTGATGTGATGTCTTTCCTCTCCCCCTCTCCGTCCTTTCTTTCGGTGGTGTTTCCGCTGTATTTTTTTCCCCTCGCTCCTTCTGTCTCTGCTGCCCTGGGCTCCTGTCAGGTGAAACAAATAGCTGTGTCTCAAACAACTAGAGCACAGGGCAGGTGTCACTCAAGCTTCAGAGTGCAGAAATTGATCATGCCAGAACAAAAAGTTAATAACTAAGATAACATACCCGCTTTACCAACACTTTATATTGCAATGCAGAAAAGTTTTTGCAGCCTTCACATGTAGCCGCTGTTGGTATGCATTCATACATAATGCAGTTTAGTAGGTTATTAATCTGACTAAACCAAGCAGACAGTGAACCATATATAAAATATATACATATTATACAAAAAAAAAAAAAAAATCATGTAAAGAACTGTGTTGGCTGTCCAGAAAATGAAGGGTGAACTCTTCCTAATTTCCCAAATCTTTCCCTTGTCGGGTTCCTATAGCTACAGATGATCAGACAAGAAGGGTGTCCGGTAATGTTGTTCCTGTCAATGCGTGAATCAGACCCCGTTTACAGCCAACCCCCCGCTCAGGGTTGCTCTGCCTTCTGGCCTCAGAACTATATCAGCTTCCAGTCAGCCATCTTTGATTCACAGTTTCACTTTCTCAGTATCTCACAGTCCTCTATGTTTTGTGCGGCTTGACTGATGCATCTTTGAAAGAAGAAAACTTTGGTCTAGTTTAACCTAGGGCTCAAACTTGTGATCATTCAGTGTATTGTCTTCTTTCTCAAATGTATTCCAGATGAAGGAATCATCATGCACATGCACATGTGCACACGCACACACATGCATGAATAATAATAATGATAATGATAATGATAATGCTAATAATGATAATGATAATGCTAATAATGATAATGATAATGATAATGCATGATTTCAAGTTTACTTTTCAACTTCATAGTTTTTTTTCAGCTTACAGTCAAAAACGTGAAAAATTTAAGTCTAAATTATAACTTAAATAAAATGGTTGAAAACTAATTAAGTCTTTCTGGACCCAATCCAAGCTTATTAAAGTAATAGTTTATACACTGCCTGGATTTAACAAAACAAGTAGGTAAAAGCCTCCTATTGGATAATTGCTGTATGGGTGACTATCTTTAAGCTGGCAGCAAGTTATTTAACCCCAACTGATGCAATGAGTAGCTTCTCATTTCTTGAACAACCATGTTGAAAGACATCCTGTGGTTGTGAAAAAGATGTTAGTCTGTTTGAGAAGGGTCAAACATTGACATGCATCAAGCAGAGAAAACATCCAAAGGGATTGAAGCAGAAACTACTAAAATTGGGTTAAGAATGGTCCAACTCATTATTAAAAACTGGAAGGATGGTGGTGAACCATCATTGTCCAAATATTCCAAAAAAAGAAAAAGAAAAAAAAAATCCTGATGCGAAGTGAAGTCAAGGGATTGGGACTGAACAGCTGTGTAGCCTTAAGAAAACCACGAATCAGTGAGGCTAACCAGGAAAAAGGATTCAGTTTACTAGGGAGCATAAATATTGGACTCTAGAGCAATGGAGGAGAAGGTCATGAGGTCTGATGAGTCCAGATTAACCCTGTTCCAGAGTGATGGGGCATCAGTCTACAGTACAAACCTAGGGGGGGCAGTGCTATGATCTGCGGTTGCTGCACTTGGTCAGGTCTAGGTTCAGCAACATTATGCCCAAAGTATGAGTCAGCTGACTACCTTGATATACTGAATGACCAGGTTATTCCATCAGTGGATTATTTCTTCCCTTATGACACAGGTTTATATTCCAAGATAACAGGGGTTTAAATTGTGAAAGAGTGGTTCAGGGAGCATGAGACATTGTTTTCACATATTGATTAGCTACCACAGAATCCAGACCTGAACCCATTGAGAATCTTTGGGATGTACTGGAGAAGGCTTTGCACAGTGATCAGACTCTTACATCAGCAGTACAAGATCTTGCTGAAAAGGTAAAACAACACTGGATGGGAATAAATCTGGTGATATTGTGAGGCAGTATATAAACAGATTATCCACAAGAATGTGACTCCTGAAACTGATGTAACACAATGAGTCATGGATAGGTTCACTGAACTTGTGACGCTTCTTAGCTCAATCGCTCATAGACAATCCATGGCAGACTGAGGTGGATGTCACTCAGTAGAATACAGTAAAGACTGGACTGTGGTTGACTACTTTTGAGCTGACAGTATCAACCCCATCAAGCCTCAGGATCACTGCAAGAGGACATATGTCGTACTACAATGCAAAAAATGTAAATGTGAGACAATACAAAAGAGATCAACCTCGTGTAGCTTGCAACACAAATACAGGAAACATCTGAGGTAGTAATTGCATAAAAATGACCCACTATTATATTGTAGCTTGGGATCTCAAGCAAGAATGACTCCACCTATGGAGAAGGACATTGTGCTGCCCTCTAAGACATTCTGACAAATAATCTAACAAGTCAGGGAGGGAAACGGGGCTTAGTCCAGTCTGTGTTCAACAAGAGAAAGAATTGCTAAATCTGACTGGGGATATTGTTGGAATGTCCCCTTTGAGGAACTCCTGAACCTCATACTAACATATTCTGTAGAAGCCCATAGTCTGAATACTCTGACACTCAGTGGACCAGCTATGTACTCTTGTATTATTACAGAGGTGATGGGAGTTTGCCCTTGCAGCGCTTTGTACACTTAAAAAAGGCATTTGAACATTTCCCTCTGAGATTCTTGTGGACTGTACAGCAGGACTATGACATGTATGTCTGTATTCTGTCCGTTGACACTAGATCTGTCTGGGATGTCAAGTTTTGAAGATCTCAGAGACGCATCTGTTCTCTTTGGAGATGATGTGGTTCTGTTGCTTCATCAAAACATGACTTCCTGCACGCACTGAGCCCGCTGCTGCAGATGAAATGGAGTTTGAGGTTTTCCAGCACGTCCAATTGGGAAGAGTCCCTGTTGTAGTCCCAGACCATGGATTCTTTAAATATTTCATCTGGCCTGGGACTGCCTACATAGAGCTGGGAAAGGTTTTCTTATACTGGTGCGAATGCAACACACACAAAAAAATGAATGTACTGATGGAAGAAAGTGTAGAATGGGTGGATTGTTAGTGAACTTTACTATATTTGAAGCTCAGATTCTTATAATGAGTTGCAAATTCATTTGGCAGCATAAAAATGACCAAATACAAACAGGCAGCCATAAACAACTGTTTTCAGTTACAAGAAAAACGAGTCCTTCAAGACATGGTATGCCCCCCTCCCCGCAGAGCCTGATCTCAACATATTTAAGTCTGTCTGGGTTTAATTAAGCAGCAGGAGACACAGTGGATTCACCACTGAAGGACTGTTCCCCAAGATGCTTGGAACAACCGACCTGCCAAGTACATTGAAAAGCTATTTGTACTGCGGAGAAGTGTTACATAAAAAAGTGTGGTTGCCTCAATTTTCTTTTTTTTCTTTTTCTTTTTTACCATTTTACCATTAAGTAAAAAGTATTCACGGCTTTATTTTTTAGAGAGTCCCTTTACGCTCAGTGCCTAAAACTTTTGCGCAGTGCTGCAAGTCAATCACCTGAGGCATCACCATCTGAAAATTCTAGGAAAGGGCAAGTGCTTTCATTCCAGCTACAAGTAGGAATCGACTTATAAAGCATATCTGAGAACATCAAAAAGGAGCCTTATAAATAAAATGTAGCATCGGCGATAAAATCTCGCGCAAACCCTTCACAACTCAGACTTTATAAGTATTTAGACAGACATGATTTTCATTTGCGTAATTCAGTCACTTAAACAATCTGTTTCAGATGCCGACTCTTTTGGGGGAATTTTAAACTTCAGATAAGTTAAACAGAAATAAAGGCTGAATTAAGATCATGACGAACCTCAACACTGGCCGATCTTGAACTTTACTGGAAGGCCCTGTACTAGACTAATTTCTCAAACGCACACAGAAAAGACATGCACATAAACAGCTGTGTCTCGCATAAACGGAGGGAAAGGTAAAGCAAAACGGGCTTGCAGGTCGTTACTTGTCTAACAGATGTGCAATCCACACCGCCCGTTTTCTGCTCTTTTTAGTTGACATGCATCGGAGCTGACGTCTTCCATTTGCATTCACAAAAACACGGAAAGAAAACCTCATCTGGCCCATCAGGGGGAGAGGGATGGGCAGGAGGGCAGACAGAGTGGGAGATGTTTGAAAGCACAGGAAACAGCGCTAAAAACTATTTCCATCGTTAGACCCCACACCATCATCTCCGACATCACTCACTGCCCTCCCCGCTCCCCACTCACGCACTGAAACATTTATACATTCATGCCTGTCTGCTGATGGTCCTGCCTGTGAATTATTTACCAATGGAAACGCAGGAACAATCTAATTGAAGAGAAGGGAACTCCATTGGAGATGAAACCTTTTTTTCTTTCCCTTTCAGCTTGTTTTATTTTATTTATTTATTTATTCATTTTTGCCTAAACTTTATATATTTTTGTTGTTGCTTTGACTGTTAATTTTAACCTGTTTGAACAAATGAAATGAAATAAGATAAATTCTTTCTGCTCGGCGTGGCCAGATTCTTGTGCCGTTGTCGGTGACGTTTCATATTCTCGCGGCTCCCTGCCTGTAATTACCGCAATTACCGCGACATAAGTGACTTCTCCACCGTGCGTTACATATCGGAGCGCTGTCCTTAAATTTGCAGTTTCAGTAAATATTTGTCGGCATCTGTTTATCACCGGTGCACTACGAAGCAATGGTTTTTCCACTGACAAGTAACATCTGGCCAATTAACACAAGCGTGCTTTAAAGGATAGCGTGGGCGACGCGGTGACATTTTCACACATCTGTACTTAAATCTGACTTAAAGTCTCGTTATTGGAAGTTGTTATTTGAAGTTGGAGAGGGAAAGCTACCAGTACATTTTCAGACAAACTCTTCTTGTTGTTGTTGTGAAAGTCTAGCATTGATGTAAGGCAGGAAGTGCTCAATACCATTTATTTAGTCACTTAGTCGATTTAATTAGTCGGTTTACTTTTCAATAACAAATCTTTCATTTGTAAGTTGGATGACTAATGAAGAAGACCTAAATATCACATTAAGTTTAAATTTTAACATATCTTACAGTGGAGGAGAACTGGATTTATCTGTAACTGAAACGTTATCCCTCTGGTGGTTAGTCAGGGTTGTTGTTTACACGTACGCCTGTACAGACTCATGCAGTGAAGACTTTGGGTCCTATGGGTTGAGGGGAGGGGCCTCTCTGGATCAGGCTTGTTCCAGTGCATCCCACAGATACTTGATCAGTTTAGGATCTAGTGAATTTGGAGGCCAGGTCAACAACCTTACGCAGTTTTTCATGTTTTTTGAGTTGTTCCTAAACTGTTTTTTGTGTCTGTGTCAGGCTGCATCGCACTGGAGATGGCTGCTGCCATTATGTAGTGTCATTTCTGTGGGGGTGGGGGTTCCTGGTGTGGTCTAGGTGGGTGGTGCATGTCTAAGTAGCATCCATACGATGCACAGTGATTGCAATGCAGTGTTCAAATAGAGACTATTTCACTCGACTGAGCTTTAGTGCATGATGGAACGACAATCACTCAAAGATCAATAGCAGTGAAACCAATGAGCTTGTGAATTACCACAGGAACAACAGGGAGAGGAAGTGAAGAGGGCGGACCCCAATTAGATACTTGCCTGAGACCTTGTCGTAATTAGTGTATGGAATATTGAGTTGTCATCAATTGTTGTGAAGTTACTGCGACCTTGACCTTAGACCACCAAATTCAAATCACTTGATCCTTGAGCTCCAGCAAACGTTTGTGCACAATTTGATGTAATTCCCTCCAGTTCTTCCTGACCTGGAGTTTTTCATTCACGACAATGGGATGCATGTATGAACACTATGTCTGTCTTTATGTGTTTATTATTTTCAACAGTCTTTGTGGGAGTTGATCTGCTGGTTATTTTAGTTTTTGTTTTGCTTGTTTGGATGAAATCACATTTTGAGCACAGGGAGGGGGAAATTGAACACAGTGTTTGCACTCGTAGGTCATGGTCAAGCAAATTGATCCACGCTTTTCTATTTAACGTCGAAACTAAATTTGCTTTTGATAAATTATGTGGCTGGAGATACTGTGTACGCAATTCTGCAAACATCATGCTTTTGAGACAAAATCTAAGTTGCTTAGCGCACGTTCCGAATTAAGACAAAAAAATAAAAACCGTTTGCACATTCTGCTGGGTAAATATTGGCCGGGGACACCACTGTAGTGTGTCTGACGGTGAGATTTACACTTGCACTGTATCGCATGTGTACACATTCCTGCGTTTCCGCACACACGTGCAGCTCTCCCTCCTTTGAAGTGCTGCATCACTAGCCTGTAATGGAATTCTATAGGTGGCTGCTGACTGGAGGATTTACAACAGGACGGATGGAGGAATGTGTGGATAGATAGATAGAGAGAGAGAGAGATGAAAGGTGTGTGCTGGCTGGAAGAACTGCGCCTCCTGTATTCATGTAAATTAGCACATGCATGTGGAATTTTGTATACTCACGGTGCGAGTATACACCAACATTTATATTGTGTGTGACATGCAGGTACAAAGGTTCTTCATTTTCTAATGCTTGCTTTAGAAGCCCCACCTTGTTCACAGCTTCAAAAAGACTCTCTGGGGTAAGGATGTAAGTGTACGCAACGCCTCCCCCCTCTCCCCCTTTCCCTCCCTACCTCCCTCCCTCCTTTTGAGCCCACGTTTTAGCATGGGACAAGAGGGTACTGTAAATTACCTTTTGATTCATCCCCTTTAATTATGCAAATAGACTTCATTATCTGCACTGACTCTAAAGTGTTGTGGAATGTATTCATTAGTCTGCGTGTAGAGCTGTGAGTGTTCACCGAGGGGTACTCCAGTGTATACAATTTCGCATGCACTCCTTTCTTTTCTTTTTTTTTTCTTTTCATAAGTGCCAGCGTACAATATATTCAATAAGGTGTGCGCGCATCTGTCTGAACAATGCGCACTTGTGCGGAGTCAAACTGAAGTGGAAGCTGTTAAAACTTCATCGTGACATATTTATGGGTGAGACAGATTATGTGGGTTGAGCATAATTAAGGAGACAAATTAAAGTAAATGTGGAGTTTTGGAGGATTGCGTAGTCATGTAGACAATTACACGGCCTCCACCCACGCCTCCCTTGCTGGTGTAGTCACATCAAGAGAGGGAGGGACGTATTAATGAATTACATTACAACCACATTCATCAGAACGTTTCAACATGGATGAACACACACACAGTTGTGCTAGCTACGTGTTCAGGTGGAGTTTGACATGATGGGCAAAGGTAAACCATCTTATGTAAGGATGGATTTTGGTCAAATGTTCTATCATCTCCCTGAATTGTTCATGATCAGGTTTATGTGTGGTGGAGACGACCCTAACCCTAACCCTGAGCTGGCTGTAGCTGCAGACTGTCTGAAATGAAACAAATGAAATGAGAGGGTATCTGCCTTTGTCTTCATTTCTTTATTCTTAGGAATAAACTTCTAAACCTGCAATTTACCATGAAATGAAGCGTAATGTAGGACAGTTACCCTCTGTAGCAAACATGCTGCTCTGCTGGAGATAGTGCCGTGTTAAGGCCAATAATACTTTCACAGACATTACAGCTAGAACTAGAATATTTCTTCCTCTCCGCCATGGCTCCCTCTTATTGCGAGTTTTTAGAGATGTAGACATTTGTTTGACGCCATTGCCCAGATTTCAAACAAATATGACCAAATCAGAAGAAAAAAGCAGAGCTCAAATACCTGACACGTCACACGGTTTGCATTTTCTTCAGTTTGATTTAAAAAAGAAAATTATGTTTATATCCCCATGTTATACAGGAAGAGAAATTTTGATACAAAAGCCTGATTAATTCAACTAAATATTCAGTTTTAGAAAAATCTGAATCCTGGAATCAGTATATAACCCAAAATATATTAAAACTTTCGACTCATCAGAGTAACCCCCATGGTCGATTTAAAATGTGAACACACTTGTGACATTCATCCATTTACAGAAATGTGTGGCACTTGTAGGGTGCTTTGCTTTCACTCTTCTGTCCAGTTCATCACAAAGCAGCCACATGGGGTTAAAGTCCAGAGACTGGGCCTCAAGCTTTCATCTTGTTTTTATCCTGAGGTAGTTCTGGTGTAGCTTGGACTAAAGTTTTGGGTCATTATCTTGCTGTAGGATGAAGCCCTGACCAACTATACCAGAGGATGCTCCGTGCTGTTCTAAAACTTTTGACTGGTAGTATATATACAGTACTTTTCCATAGCGTTGCTGTTGGAATATAGTTATTCTCAAAAGAAGCTTTGATAATCTTCCTTTAAATGACAATTTTAGTGAATGAAAAACAATTGATCTCACCAATAAGAATTGTCTGTGTATCTTAAGCCTGGTTCATCTTGTTCCTTTGAGTTGTACAACTTCACTGATGTTCAAAATCAAATGGATTCAGGGCTCGAGGTCATCGTTCTTATAGAAACAATAATAACCTCTATAACTTATAGAACATTCGGATGCTCTGAACACATCCTACCGGTCCCTTTCATATTTCAGTTCCTATCGGGGGGCAGGCAGCGTAATGTCCCATTCGCGGCTTCCACATTCTACCTCTGCTTGAATTTATCAACACAGACTGCAGCTGCAGCTTCTGTTTAGGGTGATCAGTTGATGGGGTTGTGTTGGCTTCCGCTTCCTTCGGGCTTTCGTTTCAGCGATTTTCTGTTTTATTTCCTAGTCTGAATTCTCCGGTTTGTGACAGTAAGTTTTTATGAACACACACTTCTGATGGTTTCTTCTTTTGCTTGTAGTCGTAAACATGTGCAGTGACTTCTGACTTACCTGGAGACCAGAGGCGGTGAAAGGAAAGGGGGAATACTGTGGGATTTTTCTCGATAAACTCAATGGGGGAATAAGCTACATTTTAAGATTTATTTGATGAGGCTGAGTCTATGGTGGGATTTAGTTTTTGTCAAGTAATTGATTCTCAGTAGTTTTCACCAATCAGTGCTGGTGATGATAGTGTGCTAGTTAGTTATGATGGCGGTTCATATAGGCTTTAGGGACTTAAAAACACAGACCTATAGTCAGCTCACTTTCTTTGACTGAGCCTTTGTTTCAAACAGAAACTCTCCTCGGTTTCCGACACAAACTGTATGTGACTGTAATTATGTAAAAAGAGGTCATTAGCTTAATAAACAGCGTCTGTAAGCGACAACACAAAGACACAACTTCTGAGCTTCCTCCCTTTCTTTTCTCCGTCTCTCTGTCTATTACATCTCTTTCATTCTGTTTTATTCCTCTTTAAATGTAACACTGTGGTCTTTCAGTCACGATGAGGGGCGCCTCGCATTTGAGAGAAGCGTCTGAAGTCGAGAGAAGAAAACATCCGCGCTCTCTCAATAGCTAAATAAACAGCTGATGGCGCAGCGAGGGACCTGAATGGGGTTTAATGAGTAGGCTACGGCAACGTGACCCAGATCTGGTTTCTAGACTGTCACCAAGCCTCCTGAAAAAAAAACAAACTGACAATAACAATCATCAAGAACAAGTCTCATTAATTACAGTGGCGACGCTCATGGTCTCCATTCTCAAAATCGACCCAAGCTAACTCCCCTGTGTCTGTGGTGTGTGTGTGTGCGTGTGTGTGTGCGTGTGTGTGTGTGTTAGAGAGATATCTTTCTCAATCGGTGCCCCTGTCTCCTCCTAATCCCCTCTACTTCTCCTCATCCCCCTATCTCTTCCATGTTCTGTAATGCTCTTACTCTGACTTGGCATCATCCCACCCTCACATCCTCATTGCTCCATGCTAAATGTCAACAACTGAATATTCATCACAACACTGACTCCCCTCTGTCTCTCTAAATCTTATCCCAGACAGGGACTTTGTGTGTGTCTGTGTGTGTGTGTGTCTGTGTGTGTGTGTCACTGACTGATTAGCAGCAGATTTGAATATTACCAATTACCAATATTAGAAAAATAATTCCATGCAGTATTCAGCTTCTCCACCCTCCTAGCAATTCAAAGAGCTCGGAGAGCAGAGAGCTTTCGCCATGTTTACCCGACACAAAGCCGTACGACAACTTTCTGCAACAGTATTTGACAGTGTCTGTGTTTCAAAGTGTGAAATGAATGCCCTCTGCTCCCTCTGTAGTGGAAGTGGAATGACAGAAATACAGTGGTAGATACAGTTAGGTTTAGGTTTACCAAAACATATTCAGTGTAAAGTTAAATGATCGATATGGGCTTAAAGTGCAGACTCTCAGCTGTACTTTGATGGAGCTTTAATTGCAGCTTTTTAATATGTAGCCACTTCTTTTTCAAAGGACCAAAAGTAATTGGATAATTGACTCAAAAGTTATTTAATGGACTGCATGAGCTGATCCTTCATCGTTTAAGCAGGTAAAATATCTGGAGTTGATTCCAGATGTGGCATTTACATTTAGAATATGTTGCTGTGAACCCACAACATGTGGTCAAATGAGATCTCATGAAAGTACAACAAACCATCTTTAGGTTGAACAAAAAGAAGAATCCATCTAGAGGGATGGATGTTAGTTGGGTAAATGTTAGTTGGGTACATTCTGAGTAAAGAAAAACGCAACGGTGACCTCGGGAACTCAGAATGGGCTGGACGTTCTTGGAAGACAACTGTGGTGGATGATCGTAGAACCCTTTCCACTGTGAAGACAAATCCTTCACAACATCCACCCAAGTGAAGAAAACTCTCCAGGAAGTAGGTGTATCAGTATCTAAGTCTACCATATAGTAAGATCAAATTAGACTTAAAAATTAGACCAAAAAAACATCTGAAGAAGCCAGACCGGTTCTAGGACAGCGTTCTTTGGACAGATGAAACTAAGATCAACCTGCACCAGAATGATGGGAAGAAAGTAGGCAGAAGGCTTGGAAGCAGACCACATCTTCTGTAAAACATGGTGGACACAGTGTGATTGCATGAGCATGCAGGGCTTCCAATGGCACTGGTTCACTAGTGTTTATTGATGATGTGACAGGAGACAAATTCTAAAGCATACAGGGATAGATTTAATGCACCAGAATGTATCGGATGGTGCTTCACAATACAGATGGGCAATGACTCAGAAATACAGCAAAAACAACCCAGGGGGCAATGGTCAAGTCATTCACCCAGATCTCAACTCAATCGAGCACACATTTCACTTACTCAAGACAAAACGTAAGACAGGAAGACTAACAAACAAGCAAAAACTGAAGACAGCTGCAGAGAAAGCCTGACAAAACATCACAAGGGCAGAAGACCTCTTCTGTCTTCATCGGTTCTGGATTTGGGTTACAAAACATCCTCTGACATTAGATTAACATTTTACACTGATTGGCAGATTGGGTAAAGACGTCATATGACAAAAACAAACCCAGTGTTTGTTGAGAATCCTTCACAGACAGTGACAGTGAAGTCTACAACCCATGGGCATTGTGTATTAAAAATTAGCATTAGCATTGTCTGTGGTAATGTTAATTTGTCCAATTACGTTTGAGCCCTTGAGATGAGGAGAATTTGTATAAAAATGTTACGATATTTTTTATTCAACCCCTTGAATTAAACACACTTTAACAATGCATCTCAGTCGTTTAATTTCAAATCTTCTTCAAATCTTGGCATGTAGAGTCCAAATCATGAAGATTGTGTCGCTGTCTAAACGTATATAGGTCTGACTGTAAATAGTGGGATAAATAATAGCACACAATATGTTTGTTTTCCCACCTCTGGTTTGCAGCACGGCCAGTAACTCTTCTCTGTTAAGCTCACCACAGTGGTAACTTCATAATTTACAGCATGAGCTTACACAGCAATCCAACACCCAGCAGGGAATTAAGTGGTGTGTGGCCGAGCTGTCCCGAGGCAAACTGTCCGGCACTTTGAGGAAGCAACTGCAGATATATCTTTGGAGCTATGACAGCGGACCATCTGTGGCTCATCGCTGAAACATTTGGGTTACGGCCTTTGATTTATTTCTTCAGTCAAAACGTATAATTTTTCTTGAAGAACACTTTCATAGTTAAAAGTTTGAACATTAGCTGACAAAATTTCCTTTAAAAAAAAAAAAATATATATATTCATTTATTTATTTTTGTGAGTCCCAAATGAGAGACACGGCAAGAGAAGCTAAATTGTGTTAAAAAAAGTTTATTCAATCTGCCAATCAGCGTGCAGCGGTAATCTAATCTAATTGGGACATTTTGAAACCGAAATCCAAAACAGATAAAGACAGAAGAGGTCTTCTGCTGATCTGATTAGCACTTGAATTTTGATGAAACCTAAAAGTTTTCTCACGTGTCCCTTCACTTTAAATAAGGAGCGCTATTAGCGGATGGTTATCAAGCGGCCGTTGAAAAGGCCTTAGTGCTGTATTTCACATCTATTTTCGAGATGTGAAAGCTTTAGATTCTGCTTTCAAAAATAAAATATTCTACCAGCAGGAGGTGATAAAAAAAAAAATTCAGGTTGTATAGAGCAATTAGTTCCCTGCCTATTATGATGAGGAGATATTAATCTGGAACACATTAACTGAGAGTTGCTTTAACTCTGCAGCCAGCAGCGAACCAATCTCACGGCCATGGCGTCTTAAATCTTATGAGCAACGTGAGTATTTTTACTCATTCACCAGCTGCATGGCCTACTTCTTATCTCAAAATTACCCAAAAACAACTTTGCTCGGTAATTTGAAGGGGGGGATTACTGCAACAATCACCACGTTGCCTAATGGCATCCGGTGAGAGATTCTCCCAGCAGGTGTAGGAATGTTATAGTCCCAATAAACCGCAATAAAAGTGCAAGCGTGGGTTTGGCTATGTGAGGTTGTTTGTGTCTCCTCGGACAGGATGTGTCAGCAGAGCGCTAGTTAGTCTGGGCGTCATGGAAATGAATGCCACATGCAGATAACCAGGAGACACAGACGCTCACGCACACATTATGCAGCATGTATAAATGAGAGGTCATCCTATCTGTGTGAGTCATCAGCGCGAGTCTAATCACCGCGATTCATATTTAACGCTCATTCAGGGGCGACTCCTGGGGAACAGAAAAGGGAAGCGTGCGCCTTTCTTTCATGCTTCCCATGGCATGAATGACACAGCCGGGGTCGGGGCTATCTGCCTTTTGTGCGCGAGCGTGGACTTCACAAAGTGTGTTCGAGGGAAGTGACAGGTTGAGGCGGGGCCGTGTAAAGAACCCCTTGGGCGTGTGTCGCTTATCAGCCCCGCACACTCTTTTCTTTCTTTCGCGCTGTCCACCTTGCGCACGCAAACGACGCACGTACACCGAGATAAATTATGTGTCACGTTGATCTGTTGAGTTCATCTGTAACCTGCTCAGATCTGCTCTGCTCTCCCGAGTCTCCCGACAGAAGCCATTTTATTTTTAGGCCATCACTTTGCCCTGGCATTGCAGGATCCCCCTCCATTAGTTCTGTCTTTGCGACTCCCTCTCTCTCCCTCCCCTCGCCATCATCTCATGTCTTTATCCGAGTGTCAGGATCAGGGGAATCGCAGCGCGTGTCTGCACAGTGCACGAACTGCTGCTTGTGTTCAGGGATGGTGAATATGGAGGATGACTAAGGAATTAAAGATGCTTTTTTAGGGTACATTGCGTAGAGATTTTAAAATACAGATATCAGACTTTTCCATCAACGCTTATTATTATTACCTGCAGTGTCCCTCACATGTACAGAAGTATGTGTGTACTCGATAAGGAAAAAGGGCGCAGCTCGCTATTTATGTCTGTGACAAGCATGGCTTAGCTCACACATTTTGCCAAAAAACATGACTAATTTTTCCTTTCATGTAAAAATAAGACATCATGAAGCTCTCACTGTTCGTTTTATAAGTAGTTAAGGCTCCGCTGTGTTTCAGATTTGTTGTTTTCTTTCAAACGAAGCTCTGATTGTTCAAATTAACCGGGCTATATCCATCCACGTCCGAATCCTATCTCCTCGTCAGCGGCGCGCAGCCGCAAGTCACCTACTAGCTGCTAGCTATCAGTTAAACAAACATCGGTGTCATTCTTAACTCAACGTAAAAGCAGAGAGGGGCGTCCTAACACCTCGAGAAAGCCATGTGGTTCATTGGGGAACAATAAAGAGATGCAGCTCTTCGTTTTCTCATCTGGCGCCGTCTCATGATGCGTTGCACTTGAAATGAATCACCGCCCGTTCATGCTTGTCAGCCGTGTCACGTCACCTGACATATGTTCATTTGCCGAACGACACGCCTGTCCCTTTAATTGCTTTCAAGGGTGGCTGATTTCTTTTTTAATATAATTGGTATGACTAATAATTGTGTATTAAATAATTCCATAATGGTTGTTAATTGTAATATAATTTGATAGTAAAGTTTATTTTTGTCACTTAGCTTAGCAAGCGCGCATCAGATACAGATTCCTAACAGGCCTCAATGCAGACGAACTCATTGTGCCAAACACAAAAAAAATATGTATAAAATAAAAAGCACGATGAAAAACGAATGAACTATCAGTTCTATTTTCTTGTTAGCCATATTACTGAGGTAGCAAACGCAACACATAGGTCTCGGCACTTGGCTGGCACTCCTACTAGTGAAATGCAGGCATCAGCCTTCAGTGGTGTGAATGTTTAATTCCAGCAGGTTATGAAAAAATGTTTGCTCGTCAACAGGATGTGTGAGAGACTGCCTTCTGCCACCGTTCTGACTTTCTGAAATAATCACTTTTGGTGAAGGAATATTTCAGTGGCTCCATGCACGCTGATTGGCCACAACATTATGACCACTTACGGGAGAGCTAAATAACATTGACCATCTTGTGACACTACACTATTCTGCTGGGAAACTTTTAGACCTGTGGATGTTACTTAGACATGCAGCACTCACCTAGACTAAACCAGGTCCCCCCAACCTATAACAATGACACACAATGACTGAAGGCAGCAGTCATCCCCAGCAGGATGCAGCCTGACACAGACATAAAAAATGGTTTAGAAATAACTCAAAAAACATGATCAACAGCACAAGGTGTTGATCCGGCCTCCAAATTCAGTGGACCCCAATAGGACCCACCTAGATATTCTGTCTCCAGACACTACAGGACACCTCAGAAGGCCCATGTCCATTATCTGGTGAGTCAGAACTGTTTTGGAGACACAAGAAAGACCTACACAATATTTGCAAGGTGGTCATAATAATATGCCTGATGGGTGTATATACTACAAGGCCAAGCAAGAAAACCCTGACTATGAAAACAATCTCAAAAAGCCTGTTATTATGACAGCTATAAAACATGGCATGGTTCAGCATGTTTGTTCATGCCATTCCACCCTCGATGCGTCACCTTCCTCTAATCATCGTCCTTGCAGTGATGTATCAGCGTAGGGTAGCTTATCTCATCATTCGGCCGGCCGCAGCATCTGCTCCGACATCTGTTGTTAGCAGCGACCATTTCAGTCGCCTCCTCCGCTAACCAGAGAGCACGTTGACTAATCTCAGCATCGTCTGGATGCTCGCAGGATAGCTACAGATGATGAGATTAATGCCTCGCTGCAGACAGAGCTGATGATCGGGATTGTCAGACTGCTAGTGCGTGGGGAGGCTGTTAGAGCCGCACCTGATACCTCGATTCGGCGCCGGCATTTAAGGTTTGGGGAAACTACGCGGCGAGAGAGGAAGGCGGCGTTTAAAGGGGGCTGCGGAAGAATTTCGACAAGCGTCACGCGGTTGACTCGCGATTGGATTCACGCGCAGCTTGAGAAACACCTTGCGAGCAGTTAACAAAAATTGGAGCTGTCATATTCCGATGTCAAATCCCTTTTACACATTTCACCGTCTGTAATTATAGCAGTCTTTTCCATGCTCACTTCCTCTTTCCCGCTCCCTGCGCGCGCGTGTGTGTGTGTATGTGCCTGAATTTTTATGCGGGTTTATTCTCTGTAATCTTTTAATGACATGCACTAACGACGCGTTGAGGCTCAGAAAGAGCCCCCCCACCCCCAAAAGACACACACACACACACACTCACACACACACACACACACTCACACACACACACTCAGGGACTAAGGCTCAGTGGATGGCTGCGGCCCCTGAGAGGATCCACTGGGAGATTAGCCAAATCAGAAAAGAGTTTCGGAGAAAGGCAGCTTTAACGCAACACAACACAGATTGTGCGGGTGTGTTTCATGGTGAGAGAAGATACTCAACAGTTTGTTTGTAACTTTCTCAGGCTGAGCTTTCTTGTTTCATCAATAGGCTCGCAACACCCTCCCACTCAACATTACCATCTATCTCTAGCAGCTTCGTGCGTGCAGTGGAGTGCATCTCTCCACAACATGTTGTACTTCCTTTGTTCCGTATCAAAATCTAAATATTAATCCTCTTACTGTAACACTTAATATAACAGAGCCTCAGCCTCTCCTGAGTTGTGACTGAGTAGCGTTTCCCATCTGCTTGTCATATTGGATGATTTACACAGATGGACCTAATGAGAAATAATGAAAGGAGGTAGTACTTATTCCCATCGGGATGCAGCCTGACAGACACACACATACACACACACACAGCTCTTGAAGAAGAGCAAGGTGTTGACACGGCCTCCAAATTCACTCAGATCTCAAACTGATCAAGTATCTGTGAGATGCACTGGAAGAAGCCTGGTCCACGGAGGCCCCTCCCCTCATCACATAGGACCCAATGGCCCCCCACTAACAACACCCTGCTACCAGACACCACAGGACACCCTCACATGATCCATGTCCGTTCTCTGATGAGTCCCAATTGTTTTAGTGGCACAAGGGAGACCTACACAATATTAGGAAGATGGTCATGATGTTATGCATGATTGGTGTATGTTGTGGTTTTAATTTGAACTCCTACTTTCTTTGATTTATTTAATGATTTCACTGTTCTTCTGAATTGAATTTTTTTTACAAGAATAAAAAAGAAAAAGCAACAGTTCAATTCAAACATGATAAAATCCTCCATGCTGATGTTATTGCTGAGGCTTGAGTGTGTAAGCAGTGTTCTCCCTAAACACTACATGAAATAAAAGTTAATTTAAACTATAGTGGAGTTCCACACACTAGGGTGATGGGAGTAATTCTGCTAGATGCCACAACAGATTTAAGTGCTGGGAGGTTTTCTCCGGCAATGTACTCAATATAACTATATAGATAACAGAAAAATCCTATAGTGAAGAAGCGCGTATGGGAGGCAGATGAGCTTTTAACAGCTTTAAAGTGGAAATACAGTGGAACAGCTCTGCTGCGCCGAGTTATCTGATTGAAAAGTTTGCTTTTGCTGACAGAGAATCGGCACACCACAGATATTAGACCGGCTTACTTGTCTCAAACCAAATCTTTTCAAGACAGCAAAGCTGAGAATGTTGAAACGGGATCTGTGTTTCACTCCGTGTATTGAAGCAGAGGAGGATGGACGCTCTAATGTAGTTTCAACATGACGCCATAAGAAACATCACTTCCTGTTCTCAATCAGTGTGGAAAAACTCATCTGATAAAGCTTTTTGTCCAAGCTCAGGCCGGCGTGTGTTGCATACAAACATCCCTTTTCTGCTTTGCCTGCTTGGAATTTCTGTTATAAAATGAATCCAGTCGGTTTTGTAGCAGCATCGTTCAACACTAAACAAGGTCAGGATATGGTATTTTTTTTAATAGTAATCCACTGATTAATGAATTGTCAGTCATACTAAAACACTGGTCCGAGAAACACACACTCACACAGGGACAATGCATAGGGGTAAGTCAGCCTAACGAGCATGTCTTTGGAGGTGGGAGGAAACCGGAGAACCTGGAGAAAATCCACGCAGACACAGGGAGAACATGCAAACTCCACTCAGAAAGGCCAGAGCTGGACTCGAACTCAGACCTTACTGTTCAGAGCTGTTTTTTTGCAATAAATATACAATAAATAAAAAACTCAAGATTACTTTATGGTATGAATATAACAGCAAAATGAATGAGTAGGGTATGTCTGCAGACCTGGAGACTGCAGATTCAGACCTGCATTTCTGGACCTGCAGTCCTAGTCCTCTTGTTTTGCTCACCAGCGCCCCCTGTGTCATTGGAGGCCAAAATGAACATGATACCTGAAATAAAACGTCGGGAAAATCAGCTTTTTAAGTGCATCTATGACACATTTTTTTCTGCCATGTTTATGTCACTTCATTCCTACGTCATCAGATGTGTTAGTTGGCCTAGTCGATATCAACGAAGAACCCCCTCAAAACAGAAATTAAAGTGTCAAAAAAGGACTCTGTAGCGAGTAGCTCCACCGCATTCTTTAACCCCAACCCATTCTTTGATCAGCTGATGAACAGAGTAGGACTATTGAAATAAATGACTGTAACTGACAGCTTCTCTTGGAGTCAACACAATTAACACCACAGTAGTTATTATTTTGAGTTTTGAGTTTCCTGTTCACTTCAGGGCATCTGGGGAAATTAATTCACACTGACGTTATCAAGAACAGCTCGATGGATGTGCTGTGAAAGAACACAGCGCTTTTCTTTTCCCATTGTCGATCCAAAGAAAACGACTTTGTAAGACTGAAGCAAACTACAGAGAATCCTCTTTCCTTTTGAAAGGTTTTATTCATTTCATATAATACTGACACATGTACTCAATAGCGGTTAACAGGCGTTTAAAAACACAGATATTAAAACCATTAGAGCATCAATTCATTTTTAGCCCCGTTGATTCCATGGACCATTTTTTACACGTTTACATGTTTCAATATACCGTAACATCTACTTGGTATTAGTCTAACCTCACCCCTGAAAGGATGTTGTCCTTTGTCAAAAAGCAAAAAGAAGACTGACAAACGGTCTCTGCATTTTTAAAAAATGGCATGTGGTAAGCCACAAACTATTGAAGGTAAAATCATTTTATGGAGGTGGAATCTGAAACAAAAAAAAAAAAAAAAAAACAGAAAGAAAAAAGGTTTCGGTTTTTAGATTTTGACAGCATTAACTGTGTCATATGTGGCACTGTTAAATTTAAACATGTCATCCAGACTACATGAGGCAAGCATTCTGGAGCCACTCCCTTTTTTTTCGTGGTGACCTTTGTGATAGAGGACACTGGACAAACCCAGGTCCCTTTTATTCCCAGGATGCATATGGAACACAACTCAGCCATAGAAGAGAGATGAAGAATATAGATTGTTGTAAAGTTGTTTTTTGTCGTTTAACTTTGAGTGCTATGACCAGGCCAAAGTTCACTCTGTTGAAGTTGTTGTTTGTCGTAGCGGTAAAGGATTGTGGATGATGCAGTCCTCTTCAGGGAAAGGGCCGAGGACACGCGGCTGTGTTTAAGGTGATGGCAAGCAGTGTTAGAGTCCTGTCTCCTCCTCCGCCACCATTTCTTGGATGTCCTCGGGAAAACGAAACAATTATTGGTTCCTCACAGAAGTCCGTCTGAGTGCATTTCCTCACAACCGTGATAGGTCCCATTGTGCTGTGCAAGTACTTCCATCACCATTCCCAGCTGCTTGTCTTGAGAAGGGCAGGACTATCGGGTCACCTGGAACAGAGAGGCGAAGAGAGGGGGTCAGAACTTAATAACAGCAATCCTCCAAAAAAAAAAAAAAAAAGTTAGAAAATGAAACAGTAAAGGTCAGAGAAAAGAGTACGGAGCCAGGCCTGGTGGTACGTGTCAATGAACGGTTTTAAAAAATGGGAAGGGATTCTTATTGGCGGGGCGCTGACAACACAGCCAGCACAGTCTCTGCCTCCTCTGGCAAGAGACTAAACAAGACACAGCTTGAATCATGGCAGCCAGCCCACAGTACCTCACTCGCAGCACCTGGCCTACCGCCATGTCATTTGGTCTATTTGTCGAGACGGCTGCTCTAATCACATGGTCTCTTTATCTCGTCTATCCATCTTTCCATTTCCTTTGCTCGTGCGCTCACTTTTGGTTTATTTCAAACTATTAGGAGGCATTTTCCACCAGCCGACGGCCAAACGGACACAAATTGCCGTATAACTGCCAGCGCTGGGGAATATAACAGCCCACACTCTCCAAGGCTGTTCTTCTGTTTCCCTGCATACCTTTTTTCCCTCATTGTGTTTCTCCGTGGCTTCTCCTCAACACATGCTGTCCCTCCCGCATTTCCCCCCTCCCGAGGGAGCCGCTCTTTTGTCCGACCCGCGTGCCAGCGAGCAAAGCGTCAAGGCCAGCCGTCGCTGAAAGAGTGCGGAGCGGCGTTTCCTTCGAGCTGCCAGCTGAAACCGTTCTAGTGTATCTGCTCTTGATGGCTCCAGGCCACCCTTCCTGGGCACATTCCCATTGCCTTCAGGCATCTACTCCTGTGCCTGATCAAAGAGTCTGCAGGCGTTTGTTGTCACGCCAGTTCACTGTGCACTCACACTGCTGCATCTCTGTGCCTGCTCTATTACAAGGTGCAAAGTCAAAGTCCCTTTAGCTGTTCATCCCCTTGCCTGTTAAAATATGCCTGTAGGTGGCAGTTTCTGTGGCCAATTAGAGAGCTGATTTAAGTACTCAGATCTCAATTTACAAAGTACACAAGAAGTTCTGTGTGTCATTTGTACGGACCTGTTTCAGGCCCATGAGCGCCACATTTTCAACTGCCATTTTCAATTACATTTACATTTAACTTACTTTTAACGAGTTATTCGGCCACACCACAGTAAATTACCGAAAGCATTTCTGCAGTTGTTAGATCTTGGATCTATTTGTGTTTATTTTTTTCCCTAATTCCTTAATCACCTAAACGCTGCATCAAATTAAATCCATGCGCGTTCTGGATGTTTAATAGGTCTCGGTTCAATATTCGTATTATTTCTATTAAAGACAAAAGTCCTTGCAGGGTACCCCAAGAGGTGTGCAGCGCCTGCAGACTGCCACATCCCTTAAGCGTCATGTAAGATAGGAAGTGAAACGCAACGCGCTGCTGACACTTTGTTATTTGTTTGTTAATGTGCTCCAACGACTGCATGTGCGTCTACACACATCCACAGGCCCCTGCCTCGCAGTCTATGACGACTTAGTGGCTTGGCAGCTCGGCCTCGTCTGTCTGCTCATCCATATGATATTATTTGGCATTGATCGAGCTGTCTTTTATCCCCTCCCTCTCTCCTCCCTCTGCCCTCCTCCTCTCCTCCTTCCCTCTGCTCCCAGCCAAAGCTGGAGGGAGAGCCAACCCCTTCCTCGCGCTCTCGCCCGCTCCTTGTCGGCCGACCGCTTCCACCATCCTTGTTTTCAAGTGCCTCCTTTATTCTTTTATCTACCTCTCACCTTTGCCGTCGGCCTTTCCTCTCCACTTTCCACTTGTTATGTTTTCTCTCATCCGTCTCCGTCTGACTCTTTCTTCCATTCTGCCGCTCTCTCCATTCCTCTTTCTCTCTCACTCCATCGTCAATTTCAATTTACGAGTGGGTCTTAATAGGACTATAAGAGAACGTTCGATGCTATTGATCTGGATGCCTGTGCATCTTGACCTCCGCGTACAACACCAGAGGAGAGAGAAAAATCACTCTTTTCATCATCAGGCTAACACTCTCAAATAGTGTCGGCGCACGCACGCACACACACACACGCACACAGATCATTGATCAAAGACCTGAATGCAAGAGGCAGCAAATATTTGTGCTCTTTTAAACTACGACAGTCGATGATAGAGCCGTGCGTGGATGGAGCTGTTTTGCTTTGATCTTGTTCAGGAAATTATAAATGCACACTTTGTTGCTGATAAAACTAAATCCATGAGATCTGATATAAGAAACAACTTCCGCACGGCGCGTATTCAGAAATTCCATCGTCTTCATATCTGATCCACCCGTACATGCCTCTATCTCTTCAATTATGCCCGTTACATGCTGCAAGACCACTCGTTCTCTATTTGTCTCCCCTTATCGGAATTGACTGAATTGGGAAACTTTACTCACACTTTACAGCCTAACGGGAACCTGAGTCTGTGCCAGCACAGCAGAAAACTTTTCAGGTTGTGTATGAGAGGAGGGGCTGGTGGGAAGGAAAGAAGGACTTGAGGGGGTGTGATCCACTTTGCTAGGTGAGAGGTGAGCCGAGGAAAGAGCAGGAGAGGAATTCTTAATCATCCCAGCATGCAGGAGAGTGTCTCTGAGTGTTTCAGAGAAAGGGAGAGGAGACCACGTGGGCCTTGAGCTTTTCTCGTCCCTCGCTCTCGGCCAAGGAGACGCGCTCTCCGTCCGCTGACCACGCCTTCGATAAATTATTTAGGCAGAAAACAAAGGTCTGCACCCAGCCATGAATAATGGAAGGTGAGAAGGCAGGAAGAAGGATGGCCGTTAGAAACTGAAGCGCGCGCTGACAAGAGGTGAGGCTCGCGCAAACTTTTCTCATATGACAGGCGGCTGCTCAGGTCAAGCCACTGAAGAGGAGAAGTCAA